>NC_067401.1:12140269-12370269 GCF_016432865.1 Antechinus flavipes
CCTCAGGATCTGGCAAGTGCCCCAGGGCGCCATCCCTGCCGGCTCCCGCCACCGCCTGCCGCCTCCGGGGCCACAGCTGGCGCCACTTCAAAAAAAGGGAAATGAATTCTGATACAGAAAAGGAAAAGAGCGTCTGAGGGGGAAGCTCGGGAAGCTCGAGGGAGCGCCGCCATCGGCCGCCCGGGTCGCAGTGACGCGGGTGGGGGGCTCGGCGGGGGCGCCCGGCGGCTCCCTCGAGCTTCCTGTCACAGCCGCCGCATTACCCGGCTGCCGGGCCCCCGGGACATGGACCCCGCCCTCTTACGGTTAAGGAGCCTGGCTTAGTTGTGGGGGGGGGTCCCGGGGCTCCGATTATCATTGTAACGTCACAGTCAGACGCTCCCCCCCCCCAACTGCCCGGGGCTCTTTGGGAGAAGAGAGGAGGTGGCAGGGCGCCCGGCTACGTCCCGGGGCCCCACGGCTACCCCGCCTGGAAGCCCCCGGGGGGAGCGCGGGCTGGGCGCTGCCCCGGGTCCGTTCTGGACTGAGCGGATTCTAAGGCCCAGAAGGTCCCCTCCCCATGGCTGCTGGCAGGCCCTTGCCACCTGGGCACAGCGCCCCCCACCGGCTGGCACCCGCGCGCCAAGGGCCCTGGGACCGTGGGCTCCCAGGCGGGAGCCTTTTATCTGTGCCCTTCAACAATCTGGAACCCCCCAGTGAGGCCGTGGGACGGCTCGGGAGGATCCCCGGGCACCAGGGAGGGCGCCCGGTGCCCCCTTCCTTCCCCCACCTTTTTTATTTTAACATTTCCAGAAAGCGAGAGGCCCAGGGAGGATTAAGAGCAATACAACACAATACAACACAGCACAATACCACACGAGGCGTCTCTGTGGGGAGGCAAAAGGCAGGGTTAGAGGGCAGGGGGCCGGTCCCCCCCGAGGCTCCCTGACCCTGAGGGTGCGCGGGCCCAGGATGTGGGAACCATTCCCCGAGGAGTCCTATGGCCTAGGGCCACTTTTAGCCAAAAAGTTTAAAAAATGGGGGGGGGGGGGGGGAAACGGCACCTACAACTCAAGCAGCAAAAAGGAAAGGTTCAGCCTCCCCAGAGGTCAGATCTAAGCCTGGAAGGGACCGCGGTGAGCCCCCGTCATCAGGGAAACCGAGTTCCTGAGAGTTTAAGTGCCCCCGAGGGGGGATTCCGAGGCGGAGGCTGTGAGCCAGGGTGCCCGGAGGCCGACTCGAGGGGGCCCCTGCCCACCGGTCCCCCCCGCCGTCCTGCCACAAATCTGACCCGTCGGCCCTGGAAGCACTGGGGACACGGGCCCCCAAGCTAAGGGACTCGGGCGTCCGCCCTCAGGACACTAGGCTTGAGCACCACCCCCCCCCAAGGCCTCCTGAGATCCCTTCTCAAGGGCCGCCCCTGCCCCTGCTGGCCCCCCCCAAGCCTCGCAGGAGACGTAACCCCCCCAGAAGCCGTTCCCTGATCCCCAGCTTCCTTCCTTTGGCGGCGTTATCGCCAAAGCATTCTGGGGAGGAGACAGACGGACAGAAGCAGCGAGAGACAGACAAGGAGCCCCCGGCTTCTGTCCCCCCGACAGCCCCCGCCACTTCGAGCCCCCCGATAAGCCGAACGCCCCTTCTCTTGGCACAGCATCGGGGGACAGACAGACAGAGAGAGCAGCGCTCAGCCGGCCCGGGCTGAGGAACAGAGCACAAGGCATCGCTACAGTCCGGGGCGGGGCCCGTACAGTGCAGTCACAGAGAACGGAGGCTGACTATACAGAGGATGCTGAGCTCTGGTCACAAATCACAACACAGCGACAAGGCAAGGAGCCCCCCGCCCCCGGGGCCCGGGTTCCAGCACAATCGGAACGCCGGGCCCATCCCAACACCACAACGTTGTGTAAGGTTTACAGAGAAGCCCTTTACAAACAGTTCATCTGGCCCTCACAACACCCCTGTGAGGTAGGTGCTCTTGTGCCTATTTTACAGATGAGGAAGACCGAGGCTCAGAGAGGTTAAGTGACTTGCCCAGAGTAACATAGCTGATAGGTGGCCAGAGGTGGGATTTGAACCCCGGTCCTCCTGCTTCCAAGCCCAGCACTCTCGTTCTGTGGCCGCCGGGGGAAGCCATGTTACCGCGGGGCCCGGGGAAAGGGGGGGCTGCTCGTGCTCTCTGAAAACATGGCGGAAGTGGTTGAGGGGAGGGGCTTCCGTTTGCAGAGGCCGCCCGTCGGGCAGGGGGCCGGCCAGTCCGGAAAACCCGGGTGCAAACCCTGCCTCGGCCACGCACCCACCGTGTGCCCCTGGACACGTCACTTGACCTCTCGGTGCCCCGCAGCTCGCCCGAGCCTGTCTGATGCAGAGCAGGGTGCCGATCTGCATTGGTAGAGGGAGTTTCCTTATTGGGAGTTCCCTATCCCAAAGAAATCACAGGAACAGTCCAAAAAGAAAATCCCCAGCACCCAGCACAGTGCCTGGCGCATAGGCGGCGCTTACCTCGCTACTCAGCAGCGGCGCCTCATTGGTCCCGAAGCGGCTTCTTTCATCTGAAAAGGAAGAGAAGCCCCGCCCCCCGCCCCAAGGACCCCTCCCGGGCAGCGAGGGCTCTGAGGCCCGCAGACGCGGGGCCCTCCCTTGGCCCGGCCAGGCGGGGCGTCGGTGCCCGGGGGCCGCGGTGCCCGCCTGTGGCCAAGGGAGCGGCCGAGGAAGAGCAGGGCTCCGTCCCTGGGCTTTGGGGGGCACAAGGCCCCGCCCAAGGCAGCCACCGGGGCCTCAGCCCTCCAAAGCCAAGGGGCCGTCCCCCAACCAGAGGGAGCGAGCTCGCTCGGGGACAAAAGCACAGCCAAAGAGAAATGACTTTTGACCAATGAAAAGTGCCCCGCCCCCTTTTAACCCCTAGAGAAAAACAAACATCAGTGAGTTCCAAGACAAATCCAGACATTGGCCCTTGTTTCCCAACTGTTTGACCCCCTAAAGTTTCCATTTCTTCGGCTGCAAAACGAAGGGCAGGTTAGCGAGCTACCTCTCAGCACGTGACTCAGTCTACCTTCCCCCTTGCTGACATTTGCGGAAATCTAGGCTGACCTAAGCCCAGGGGATCGTGGGAAGGTACAGAACAGGCCAGAGACGCTCTGGCCCTCGAGGGGCTCCCAGTCTAAGGGGGAGACAGCGCGCGGCGAAGCGGGGGCTCATGCACAGAGGCGGGCGCTGAGGCAGGCTGGGCGCTGGGGTTGGGGAGCCAGCAGGGGCAGTGATCTGAGCGGAGGAGAGCGCGTTCCAAGCGGGACAGCCTCGGGGGCGGAGCGGGCATTGAACTCAAGACCTGCACCTTCCAACTCCGCGCTCTTCCCACGTGTCCAGGATCACTGGTCCCATTTGACAGATGCAGAGGGGAGAGGTTTGCCCAAGGTCCCAGGGCCGGGAGGGGGACCAGCCAGGGCCAAATTTCATGGGTCTGGACTCCCCATTCCGCCCTGGGCGTCTCTGTAAATGGTACAACGACTGCTGGTGGGCAAATCAATCCACTCAGGGCTGGCCTCTGGGCGTGAGACCCGCAGCCCGGCGCGGCCGCGGGACGACTCCGGAGTCTGCGGCGATCTTGGCTGGGCCCGGCCGGCGGAAGCGACCGGCGCCGGGATCCGCTGCTCGACGTGCGCGCCGCGGCGGCGCGTTCCTCGCGGGATCTCCTCGCGCCGCCGATGTCTCAGGTCCGGTCATATGACGCCTCAAAGAGCGCGTCCTCTCACCCCCGGTGAGGTGCTCGGGAGTATCAACGCTGAGCGGAGTATACAGCACCTGGCACATAGTAAGCGCTTAATAAATCAATCAATAAACACTTATTAAGTGTCTACTACGTGCCAGCCACTGTGCTAAGAGCTGGGGATAGAAAAGGCAAAAAACAGTCCCTGCCCGCGAGAAGCTTACAATCTAACACATGACATGCAAACAACAGTGTACAGAGATCTTCCATACAGCAGAGAGCCTGACGGAGGCGCGACCTGTGGGAGAGAGGGGGTTAGTGGGAGGGGCAGAGCCGGGGCAGCGCGGGGGAGGGCAGCGGAGGGGCTCCCGGGGAGAAGCGGCCGCAGCCAGGGCGTTCACACGGGGAGAGGGGCCCGGGAGGTGAGGCAGCGAGGAGAGCCCGCGAGCGCCGGGGCGGTGGCGGGGCTGGAGGAGCGCCCCCTGCGGGGGGACACCGAGGCTCTCGCCAAGGGCCCCTGGGCGCAGGTGGATTCTGGGAGCTTGCGCCCCCTCCCGCTCCGCTCCCGTCCTGGACACTCCGACCCAGAGGGTGGGAGGCAGGGCCCGCGCAAGGCACACCGGGGAGCGGAGGGGCGGGGCCTCCCGTAGGGCAGGGGCGGGGCTTCCCATGGGGAGGGCGGGGCCTCCCGGGGGATAGCGGGCGGAAAGCAGCCGAGGCAGGGGGAAGGGCGCAGCAAAGTGAAGGAGCCACAGGAAAAACACAAACCCCAAAGCTGCCGGGAGCCAAGCGAAGGGAGGCTGCTTGCTGAGGCTTGCTTCGGCCACAAGAGGGAGCGCGCTTCCCAGGTAACAGGGCGGAACCCAAGCTCACTGGCCAAGGGCGGATGCTCGCAGCGGACCCCTGCCCACCGCTGGCCACAGGAGCTGGGACGTCACCTAGACCCAAGCTGTCATCCTACGGAGGGGGAACTGAGGCACCGGGAACCCTACATCTAGGCTGGAAAGGTCTTGCGAATCACCTGGTCCCACCCCTTCACCTGCCGCTTCCTCTCCCCCTGAGTTTCTGAGAACAGGGCTTCCAAGGCTGTCATTTTCCAGAGGGGGAAACTGAGGCGCAGGGAGAGGGAAGGAGTCTGGGGGCGGCGCAGAGACAGACAGGAATCCTGCTTCCGACACTAGCCCGGTGCCTCTGGGCAAGTCCTTTGATCTCTCAGGCCTTGGTTTCCTCACGTGCAAAGTGTCCCTCCAGCTCTCTGTGCAGGAGCCCATTTCCCAGATGGGCTCATCTCTGCCTCGTCAGCCCCTCCATTCCAATGTTCATTCGCTTCCCAAATGTCCCTTTGCACCAACAGACTCTCCCTGGGCCCACGTGGGGGCATGACATTGGTCCCCGCAACATTTAGCTGCTCCCCCCATCAATGGCTGACTAATTTATTTCCATCTTTTCTGGGGTGTGTTTGGAGCACAACTGGCTCAGGTGGGGGCAGTCCCAGGCCCCCTGATCTTCCACAAGGTGCTCCCCTGACCTTCCACACAGCAGCCCCCTGACCTTCCACATGGCTGCCCCCGACCTTCCACACAGTGGCCCCCTGACCTTCCACACGGCGACCCCTGACCTTCCACACAGCGACCCCCTGACCTTCCACACGACAGCTCCCCTGACCCCTGACCTTCCACACGGCGACCCCTGACCTTCCACACGGCGGCCCCCTGACCTTCCACACGACAGCTCCCCTGACCCCTGACCTTCCACATGGTGACCCCCTGACCTTCCACACGGTGCTCCCCTGACCTTCCACATGGTGACCCCTGACCTTCCACACGGCAGCTCCTCTGACCGTCCACCCGGTGCTCCCTTGACCTTCCACACGGCGGCCCCCTGACTTTCCACACGGCGGCCCCCTGACTTTCCACACGGCGACCCCCTGACCTTCCACACGGTGGCCCCCTGACCTTCCACACGGCGGCCCCCTGACCTTCCACACGGTGCTCCACTGACCTTCCACAAAGTGGCCCCTTGACCTTCCATACAGCGGCCCCCTGACCTTCCACACAGTGCTCACCTACTCTCCCTTTCTCTCGGACCCAATCCGCCAACCTGACCACGCCCAGAATGTCCATCCTCCAACATGAGCCGCACGGCACTCACCCTGACAAATGGCCCTGAATTTACCATCTCCAATACCGCGTCCAGGTCACCTCTGAGAGAATGAAAGCCCTGAGACGCCCAGCACTAACCATTGTTGTCCAGCTTGTCATCTCACTGGCCGAAGCAACACCTGGTGAAGATTTTCCGCGTCACCTCCCACCCGCGACTTATTATCCCATCAAAAATCCACTTGGGGAGCCCCGGCTCGGCCCCACAGCAGCCTAGGGCCCAGAGAGGATCACAAAGACAAAGAACCAACCACGTGGTCACGCTTGGGCTTCGTCCGCCTGACTCCGCGATGGACCGAAGCCGAGGGCCGGGCCCCCTCGGGGGTCAGCCCGTCCCCTTCCCGGGATGCGGGACGGCCGGGGCAGCCCCTGGCTCCTGCCGCATAGATGTAAAGCAAACCTCACAAGCTTTCTGGAAGGCGCCAGATCAAGCACCCGGGCTCGGGGCAGTTCCCAGAAAACGTGCGACTGGGGCCCGTTAATCGGCCCGGGAGTCTCTCGAGGGGAGACCTCTGTGTATTCCCGAAGGATCCCCAGGATGCCCCACAGGGACGGGGGCCACAAACACAGCGACTCCCCCGACCGTGCGTTCCCCAAGACAGGACTCGCTGTTCACCATCGGGGGGAGACAAAACAAATCAGGGAGCAAAAGCAAAACAAACGAGGGGCAGCCTCTGGGGCCCGGGGCCCGCTTAGAAACGACACCGGAAAGCCGGTCGCCGACTACAGAGCGGGCCGATTTTCCAGTAAGAACGTTCTAGTCTTTGTTCCTGGCAGGGATTTGGCGTCAGATAAAGAGAATGAGTAATAATTAGTCACTGGAGCCGAGAGCCAGGAATTCTACGTCTCTGGAATAAGTTAAAGGAGTCGAGTCACGTTCCGGATGCCGGGAAATGGACACAAGAGCTCGGCACACAATCCGGTTAACTCTGAAGAAGCCCCCAAAGAACGTGAGCTGCCTGAGGGAGCCCGCTGGCCCAGACGTGTCTGGCACCCGGGATCAGATGCTGGGACAGTGGGCTGACCGAGGGCCCGGAACCAAGTAAATCTGGGTTCGAATCTCACTGCAGAAGCTGCACAAGTCATTGAAAACCTCGGGGTGCTCAGGTCATTTCACTAAAATGAGAGGGTTGTGCTCAGTGACCTCCAAGGCCCCATCGAGCTCTGAATCAGGGACCCTACGATTAAATCCCAGCAGGAAACATCGGCCCCTAGCACATATTACTAGCACTTGCTGATTGATCACCAGATCGATATTGTCCTGGAAGGATCACAGGGGGCTATACATGCGTTATCTTGCCAGGATCTCGGAGCCATAGCTTTGTCTCCACTTTACTGATAAGGAAACTGAGGCACAGAGAAATTAAATGACTTGCTGTGATCTCCCAGGTAGGAGCTACAAGGAGGTAAAGCAATTGGGACTTGGGACTTTGGATCCAGTTCTTCCCAGCAATCACAAACAGGGTTCTGTCCGGTTTCACTGCCTTCAGAACTTTGGGGCCACCATTTAAACGCCCCACGCAGAGTTCACTCCTTCCCATGTGTTGCCTCTATAGCTTCCAAGGCTGGCCCGACCTTTGTGGTCTCTCCCTTCTGAGCAGCCCGCTCCCCCTCGCCTTGATGACCGCACCCTTTTTAGAACATAAACTCCTCGGGGGGCCAGGACTCTGCATTCTGGCCCACAGGCGGTGCTTAATAAATGCTCGCTGGCCCCTGTGGTAATCTCTTGCCCTGCTCGGCCACTGGAGCACTTACTCTCTGAGCTAATCCGCTGCAGAATTTTCTAAGTGGGGGAAACATGGACAAGAGAAGCGTGGTCACTGGGGAATCCCCCACGAGGTATCCGCCCGCCCAGGGGAGATGGGATCCAGCGGGAGTTCCACATGTTGGCCATCCCAAATCTGGTCTCGGACACGAGCTGTGTGACCCCGAGCTTAATCCCGTCTGCCTCAGTTTACTCATCTATAAAATGAGTAGAGAAGGAAATGACAAACCAGTATCTTTGCCAAGAACACCCCACACGGGGTCGTGAAGAATCGCACATGACTGAACGGCGGCGGTCCTCCTCTGACCCATAAAACGCCTTGAGGAAAGCGACCGTTTCCTTTTTGTCCGTGTACCCCAGCCCCGCGTGCTCTCTCTCTCCTTGACCCCTGCAGATGACCTTGCTTTCTAGAATTTTCTCCCACGACCAGTCCAAGAGTCAAAACTAACTTCCACGGAGGAAACAGAAAATGAGAACCGCTACCAAGAGAACCAGAAGCCGCCAGCCAGCGACAAAATGACTACTTCGAGTTGTATCCCAAGCCAAGGTTCCAGTCCCCCCGGCCCGCAGCCAGGAGCCTTCCCTCTCAGGCCGGGTTCTTTGTGTCCTGGAATTCCAATCCCAGATTCCACAAGTGGGAGTGGATCAATCAGGGCCGAATCAGGGAGGTTTCTGGGGGAAAGCTGGTGAAAAGGATTATTTTCAAATACCGGCCACAGAGGGTGGGAGAGCAGGGCGCGGGGGGCTTGGAGTAATCTTCTTAGATGAAATTGGTTAGGAAAGGGAAATCTGGGAAAGGGGGCAGGCTCTAGAGTCTGAGGACCACTGAAGCACTGGGACCTTCGGCTGTGGTCGTTTCCTCTGCTTTAAAATGACTTAGCATGGTAACATGGAAAAAGAAAATGGCTTCCAGGGTCGGAGGACCTGGATTCTAATAGTGCCAGTCCCTCAGTACCCATGTGACTCTGGGCAGATCCCTTAATCCCACTAATCTTAAGCAAATCAATCCACCTCTCCCAGTCTCAGTTTCCCCATCTGTGAGAAAATGGGGCTGGGCCCATTTCCCTCTAAGACCTTCCGTCTCTTAATGGGATTCGATCACTCAAAGTCATTTAACCCCTCAGGGGCTCACCAGGAAATCAAGAGAAGGGCTCAGGTGACTTTTAAGGGGCTTATTGGGGAGAAGGAAGTTAGGGTTTCTCTCGCTGAGAATGGGAACCATGTTGGATGTAAGACCTCATCTTCCCTAAACTTTCCCCTTTCCTGTTTTCTTTTCGATTCCTCACACTTTCACTTTTAAAAAACTTAACCAGAGTTCAGCAACCCTCTCCAAAAGTTTCCCAAAGTAGCTTTGGCTGGAATATCCCCTACTCCCGGGCGGCCGCCGAGATTCAGTCTGAGTCTCTCAGGTGAGGTCTTTCCGGAACTTCCCAGCTGTGGGGACCTGACAGATTATCCTGGGATCCCAACTCCTGGAGAGGGAGGCTCTGGGGGCACCGGGCCAGTTTCTCCTCAGTTTTAAGGCCCATAGATCTGGCTTCAGAAGGCAGACACTTCCCTCAAAGGGAAGAGCAGGAGGCTGGGAAAGCTCGTGAGGAAAGGGAGCTGATATTTGGGGTCTGCCTTTCAAAGCCACATCATTCAACCAACTTTTGCTTTGTCTTCTATATTTGCTGCTGTACGTAATGGCGTCGGCCAAAGGAATAATGCTTTTACCGACATATTAATGTCAACCCTTGAGCTAGGGGTGGCTCCCCGGTAAAGGGCTGGGAAATGGGATTGTTTTTCAAATCAAACGGGAGGGGGCAGCGGATAGAGCCCCAGCCCTGAAGTCAGGAGGCCCTGAGTTCAAATCTAGCCTCAGACACTTAACATTTCCTAGCTGTGGGACCCGGGGCGAGTCACTTAACCCCAACTGCTTAGGAGAAAAAAAGAAAAACCAAGTGGGAGACTTCGCATTTGATCCCATGAAGTCTTATTAGGAGTCATTCTACAGAAAGCAAAAGCTCCTCCCTACTGGGGACTCTGAAAAAGGGAACCATCCCCGGGGGCGCTAGCATGTGGTTTAGGACCTTTGACAATTTCTCTATTTTCGGATCTGAATGCTTCGTCGGTCCAACGGCCACTTCCACGGGCTGTTTTTACTAGGAACGCTTCTACTGTTTCTCTCTCTCTTCCGCCATTGCGTGTTTCATAAAAATATCTGCCGCCGCCTGTCCCAGACGATTAATGATGGATTTTATCAAACGTCCTTTTGATGCGGCAAAGATTCCTTTCTTTGCGACTCCCAACCCCCCCACCCCAGGTGAATGTAATCACCCTTTGACTCACAAATCCTGGTCCCAGCCCCACCCGGATCTGAGCCAACTTTGGGGCCACACCCACGGCCCCTCGAGCTAAGTCTCCCATTATAAAAGGGCCACGCTGGGACCCCCTCTTTGCGGAGGTCCCAAACATGCCGTGTGTGAGGACCCTCTGTCCGATGCCCTTCCCCTGTCTCCTTACTTCCAAACCCCATAATAAACCTCTTATCAATCTAGCTCTCGGGCCCATAAACGCTTTTGTTGGGGACTTTCGCCGCTACTAGACCTCAATTTACCGGCGTATCCTTGCGCCGAATCCAAGAGGGTTGCAGGGGAGCTTTGCTTGACTTCCTGTACCCCAAACCTGCCACTAGACCTCAACTAAACCCTAACTTCATTTAGGTCCCCCCCAAATCGAGACCCTCAACACTTTCAGTAGCCATTGATATATCGTTTTAAAATCAATTTGATACTGAAGTGGTTTGATGTGTATTATTTTTCTCATGTTTTAATATATTTTAATTTTTAATTTAAACACTAAATAATAAAATAAATTTAGATAATTAAAATTAAATAATATTTAATTTAATTTTTAATTTTTTTTTGGAATTGCTGCTCTCCAGGTACAAATCCTACAAGGCTTTTTGAGAAAATACGTGGCTCTTCAGCCCACGTCCCATGCTCCTCAACACTTTCTTCATTCAGCTGCCCAGCCGGGTCACTCCTCTACTTCCTAACTTCCTGTGGCTCCCTACTGCCTCCAGGAACAGATCACACACAGAAGTGGGACCATCTCTGCTTTCAAGGAGTTTACTTATATTCTGATGAACCAAATGAAAGAAAATTGGGAAAGGGCATTTCCCAGGTGGCCCTCCCCTCTCCTGCGCCTCCCCCATCCAAGGTGACCTCTCCTGTCCCTGCCTGGCGGCCACAAGGGCCCAGGAGGCAGATAAGCAGCCCCTTCCTCTCCCTCGCGGCTCTCAATCTAGAACCCAGCAGGGGGCACAAATACTAGGATGGACCGGAGGGGGAGACAGAGGGGAAGGTCCAAGCCCGAGGGGACCAGAGGAGCTGGGAGGAGCCACAGACATTACCCAACAAACTCTGCCCGCCCACTGGCGGAGGGAGATGGGTCTGGCCCTCCCTCTCCTCTTCCCGGGTGTGGGGGGGGGGGGGGGGAGGGGACACAAACCCGAGGTGGGCGGATCCGGGAAGAACCCTGGGGTCTCTGAAAGAGAATCGGGTCTCGGGCAGGAAACCCAAGGAGGGAAGACGCCCAGAAACTAACCAACAAAAAGCGGGGGCCCCCAACTCGGGCCCCCGGCGGCTGGCCACAACGGTCTGCAGCTCGGCCTTGGCTGGCTCGGCTTTCTCAACAGATGGAACCGTTAGCGGCCCCCACGACGCCCAGAGACCCAGGGAGGGGCTAATGCCCTTCCTTCGATGCTCTGGGCTCTGGCTGCCACAAGAAAAGTACTTCCTACGGCTCGGCTCCCTTTGCCCAGGACCTGATGGCTTCCCTGCTCCCTTCCTGGCTTGGCCCGGATCCCCGCTCTGGCAGGACGCCAAAGGGTCCCTGGCCGGCCTTTCCCCACTAAAAGGACCCTGCCCTCCTCTCCATCCCAGAGGCACCTGGGGGCTGCTCCAACTAAGTCCCTGTGGCTACTGTTTACAGAGGGTCTGGGACCTCCCGGTTAGGGGGACCTCCCTGGGACTCAGTCTCCTCTTCTGCAAAACGAGGCCCTCCCAAGCTCCTGCCAGCCCTAGGAGCCTGTGATGCTTCCCGGGGGCTGGGAAAGGAGCCTCTGGGACAGGCACATCGGGGCTCAGAGCAATTAAGGAAGCCATCTTCGGGGTCACTGGTTTCCTGTTTGCCAAGTGCCCCGTGGGGAGCCAGAGGAGCTGCTTTGGTATAACCCCAGTGCCCAGGAGCTGCCACATGTGCAGAGCTCGCCAGGGGAAGGAAAGGGATGAATGAGAGGGGGAAGGGGGGGGGAAGAGAGAGAAAAAAAGAGGGAGATAGAGAGAAAGAAGGAGGGAAGGAGGGAGGGGGAAAGAGAAGGAGGGAGAGAGGGGGAGAAGGAGGGAGGGAGGGGGAAAGAGAAGGAGGGAGAGAGGGGGAGAAGGAGGGAGGGAGGGGGGAAGAGGAGGGTAGAGAGGGGGAAAGGGGAAAGAGGAGGGAGAGGAAAAGAAGAGGGAGAAGGGAAAGGAAGAGGGAGGGGGAGAGAGGAGGGAAGAGGGAGGGGGAGAGAAGGTGAGGGAGGGGGAGAGAAAGGGGGAGGGAGGGAGAGGGGAAGAGAAAGACAGGAAAGGAGGGAAGGAGGGAGGGAGAGAAGAGAGAGGGAGAGAAAGAAGGAGGGAGGGAGGGGAGGGAGGGAGGGGGAGAGGAAGAGGGAAGGGGAGAGAGGAGAGAGAAGAGAGAAAGGTGGGGGAGAGAGAGAGAAAGAAGGGAGAGAGAGAGAGAGAGACAAAGAAGGGAGGGAGAGGAGGGAGGGAGGGGGAGAGAGAAAAAGACAGGGAGGAGGGAGGGGGAGAGGGAAGGAAGGAGGGAGGGGGAGAGAAAGAAGGAGGGAGGGGGAGAGGGAAGGAGGGAGGAGGGGAAGAGGGAAGGAAGGAGGGAGGGGGAGAGGGAAGGAAAGAGGGAAGGGGAGAGGGAAGGAAGGAGGGAGAGAGGAGAGAGAAAGACAGGGAGGAGGGAGAGAAGGAGGGAGGAGAGAGAAGAAAGGAGGGAAGGAGGGAGGGGGAGAGAGAAAGGAGGGAAGGAAGGAGAGAAAGAAAGATAGGGAAGGAGGGATGGGGGAGAGAAAGAGAAAAAGGAGGGAAGGAGAGAGAGCAAAGAAGGGAGGGAGAGAGAAAGAAAGAGGGAGGGAGAGGAGGGAGGGAGGAGGGATAAGAAGAGGGAGGGTGGGCAAGAGAGAGATACTGATGCCCGGCCCATCAGGTACGTGATTTCTTGCCCCTCTGTGCTCCCTGTGGCACTGCCCAATAACTTAGGGGGCAGAGCAGGGAGGGCCCAGAGACAAGAGCAGCCCCCACACCCAGCCCTGCTGCCATAACTCAGACAACTGCTCCCTGCCCATTTCGGGGAGGGGGCTAAACACCCGAGGTCACCGCGCGCACATAACCACGACCAGTCTCTATGCAAACCAAGGCACGAAATCTGGCCCCAGAGGCCGACACAGACGCCTCAATCAAGCTGCCCAGAGGCTCCTTCTTGAAGCACCCATTACACAGGAAAAAGCCCCAGGATCTGGAGCCCAAGCACCGGGTTCAAGTTCAGGCTCTGGCATTTACAAGCTGGGTAACCGGGGACACCACTTACTTTGTCTTGATTTTGGGGCCACTGGGTTCAATCCCCCCATTTGACAGAGAAGGAAACTGAGGACCAGAGAACCGGGGACGGCGCCCAGGGCAGAGGCGGAGCCGGGATCTGAATCTGGGTTCGAGAGCCGGGCTCTGCCTCACTCTGTTCGGGGCACACACGGGGAGAGCCTGAAGGTGACCGTTAGTGCAGGTCGCAGATGGGGCGGTCCGAGCCAGGGGGCGCAGCAGCAGAGCCCCGGGCAGAAAAGGGAGTTCCAAGGTTTCCAGCTCCTCCCAACTAAACGCGAAACAACAGGTGCCGCCCAACGGCTCTGCTCTCCAGCCCCCTCCTCGGCCAGAGAGCGACCCCCGCTTCCAGGGGCCCCCGAACCTGCAGCCACGCGCTCCCGAGGGCCAGAGCGGCCCGGAGTCTCCAAAGAGGGCCCGGCGTCCCCCACAGGCAGCCCCCGCCCCCACACGCAGCCCTCGGCCTCCACGCCATTCTGGGGCCGACTCCTTTGCTCCATTTATCAACAGCCAAAAACACTGAAAAAGCGCAAAGCCAAACCCCGCCGGGCGGGCCCCGGACCAGACCGGACCAAACGCGAAAGAGTCCCGTTAGCATTAACGTAACTCGCGGGGGCCCGCGGACCCACCAACAAGCGTTTCCTAAACCCCGCAGGGCCCCGGCCACACAAAGGCAAAACCGAAACCGTCCCGACCTCGGGGCGCTTAAATCCAACCAGCAGAGAACACTGCCCAGAACAGAGAATACACAAAGATAAACACAATCATATACAAAATATTCTTGGTCACATACAAAATAAATACAATGTAACAGCGAGGAAGGAGAGATGGGGAAACCGAACCACAAAGTGCTGTCTGAAATCAACAGTCAATAAGCATTTACTAAGTGCCTACTGAATACCAAGCACCATGCGAAGGTCTGGGGATATAAGGAAAGGTCAAAGGCAAGAGAAGAAGAGACAGAGGACTAAAGAGGGAAGGGAGAGGGGAAGAAGGGAGAGAGAAAGGGGGAGGGGAGGATGGAAGGGAGAGAGAGGGAAAGAGAGGGAGGAGGAAAGGAAGGGGAAAGAAGAAACAGAAGAAAGACAAAAGACAAGAGGGAGCGAAGGAGACAGATTAGAGAAGAGAGAAAGGGAGAGAAGAGAGTCAGGGAGGAGGAGGGAAAGAAAGAAAAGAGAAAGGAGGGGGAAGGAGGGAGAAGAGGAGAGATGGAAAGAGAAGGGGATGGAGAGGGGAGAAGATGGAAAGAGCAGAGAGAAAGAAAAGGGAGATGAATAGGAAAAAGAAGAGGGGACAGATAAAGAGAAGAGGAGGGATGCGGCAGGGAGGAGAGAGGGAGGAAAGAAAGGGAGGAGGGAGGGAAGAATAAGGAAAGGTGAGAGAGGAAAGAGTAATGGGGAGAAGCGCAGAGAAAGGGGAAGGGAGGAAGAGAAAGAAAGAAGGGGAAGAAGAGGGAAAAAAGAGAGGAAAGGGGGGAGTAAAGAGACAAAGGGGAGAGAGTGGGAGAGAAGGGGAAGAAAGGGAGAGAAGAGAAAAAGAAAGGAAGAAGACAGAAAAAAGAGGGGAAAAGAGGGATGAAGCAAAAAGGAGAGAAAAAGAGGGAGGAGGAAAAAAGGAGGTAGAAAGAGGGAAGAGGAAGGAAAGAAAAACAGGAGGGGAAGAGAGAAGGAAAGAGGGAAAGAGCAGGAACAAAAAAGGAAAAGAGGAGAGAGAGAAAAGATAAAGAAAAGAAGAAGAATAGAAGGAGTGGGAGAGAAGAGGGAGGAGAGAAAGCAAAGAGGGGAAATGTGGAAGGGAGAGAGCAAGAAGGACGAAAAAGAGCAAGAAGTGGGAGGGGGAGAAAGGAGAGGGAGAGGGAGAGTAATGGGGAAAAGAAAGAGGAAGTACAGACAGTGAAAACTGGGGAGAGGAAGGAGAGGAAAGGAAGGAGATAAAGAAAGAAGAGAGAGGTGCAGTGATGGACAGAGGGAGAAAGGAGGAAGAGAAAAAAGAACAGAAGAGAGGAAAAAAGAAAAAGAAGAGAGATACTGAAAGGAATGGGCAGGGAGAGAGAAAGAAGGGGAAAGAGGAGAAACAGAAGAAGAGTGGGAGGGAGGGGGCAAGAAAAAAAGAGTGGGAAGAGGGGAGGGAAGAAGAGAGAAAAAGAGGGCTAGGAAGGGGGAGAAAAACAATGGGGGGCAAGAATGGAGACGGGGGAGATGGAAAACAAAGGGTGGGGAAGAGGGACAAAAGAAGGAAAGAGAGGAAAGAGGGAGGTGTGGGGAGATGGGGGAGGTGGGAGGGAGGAAAAGAGACACAGGCAGAGACAGAGAGACAGTGAGAAATAGAGATAGAAAAAGGGAAGGAGGGAGAGAGAAAAAAAGGAGGGAGAGATGGAGATAGAGACACACACAGACAAACAGAGGCAGCGACAAAGGGGGGAGAGAGAGTGCGAAACAGAGAAAGCAAAAGGGAGACAGATAGGAGGGGAGAAAAAGAAAGTGAGGAACAGAGACACAGAAAGAAAGAGGGAGAGAGAACAAGGAAGGGAGAGAGAGCAAGAGACAGAGAGACAGAGGAGAGAAAGAAAAGGGGACACAGATAGGGAGACAGAGAAAGAGAGACAAAAAGATGGAGAAAGGGAGAGAGAGATAGAAATGAAGGGAGGGAGACTGGGGGGGGCAGAAAGATAGAGAGGGAGAGAAACAGCAACAGAGAGAAAGAAACAGAAAGGAGGAAGGAGGGAGAGAGAAAAAAAGGAGGGAGAGATGGAGATAGAGACAGAGAAAAGAGAGACCAAGACATACACAGAGAAAGATACAGAGAGGGGGAAAGAGAGACAGAGAGAAAGAGGGAGACATAGAGGGAGGAGGGAAAGAGGGAGAGAGAAACAGAGAAAGTGAGAAAGAGTGACAGAGGGAGAGGAGGAGAAAAGCAGGGAGAGAGAGAAAGAGGGAGGGAGAGACAGAAAGAAACAGGGAAAGGGAGGGAGGGAGAAAAAAGGAGGGAGAGATGGAAAAGGAGATAGAGAAACAGACTGAAAGACAGGGGGAGAAAGGGAGGGAGGGAAGGAGAGGGGGAAGAGACAGAGAAAAAGGTAGAAATGGAGATGGAGACAGAAACAGAGAGACAGAAGAGAGAGAAAAAGAGAAGGGGAGACAGAAAGAGAGATGAATAAAGGGAGAGACAGAGGAGGGAGGAAGGAAGACAGAAAGACAGAGAGACATAGGGACAGACAGAAGAGGCCCCAGGGGAAGGGGGAGGAAGAGAGAGACACAAAGAAAGAGAGGAGAGAGAGACAGAAACAGATAAAGGGAGGGAAAGAAGAAAAAGGAGGGCGAGGTGGAGAGAGACAGAGACACAGAGAGAAAACGCAAGGGAGAGATGGAGAGACACAGAGACACAAAGAAAAACAAACAGAAAGAAGGGGAGACAGAAAGAGAGAGATGGAGAAAGGAAGAGAGAGACAGAAAACAGATGAGGGGAGGGAGAAAGACAGACAAACAGATGAGGGGAGGGAAAGAAGAAAAAGGAGGGCGAGGTGGAGAGAGACAGAGAAAAGAGAGACCAAGACATACACAGAGAAAGATACAGAGAGGGGGAAAGAGAGACAGAGAGAGACAGACAGGGAATGACAGAAAGAGACTGAGGGAAGGAAACAAAAAGAGGGAGAAAGAAAAGGAAGCGATAGAGACAGACAGGAAGAGGAGAAGAAAGAGAACGGGAGACAGAGATAGGGAGAAAGAAAGAGAAAGGGAGACAGAGAGAGGGAGGAGCAAAGAGGCAAAAAAAGGGGGGAAGGGAAAGGGGAAGAAAGAAAGGGAAGGAGGAGAAGGAAAGAAGGGAGAAAGAAGGAGGGGGAGGAGAGGGAGAGAAAGGAGGGAGGGAGGAAGAGAAGGAGAGAAGAAAGGCAGACAGACAAAGGGATGGAGGAAGAGAGGAAGGAAGGGAGAGAGAGCAAGAGACAGAGAGAGACAGACAGGGAATGACAGAAAGAGACTGAGGGAAGGAAACAAAAAGAGGGAGAAAGAAAAGGAAGCGATAGAGACAGACAGGAAGAGGAGAAGAAAGAGAAAGGGAGACAGACAAGACAGATGAGGGGAAGGGGGGAGACACAGAAAGACAGACAGAGGGGGAGGGAAGGAGGGGACACGGAGAGTTAGACAGACAGAGGGGGAGAGAGACAGAAAGAGGGAGAAACACACAGACAGAGACAGACAGAAAGAAGAAAGAGAGAGGAGCAAACGAGGGAGAAAGACAAGGTGGGAAGAGACAGAGAAACACACAGAGAGAAATCAGGGGGCGGGAGGGGAGACAGAAAGAGGAATAGACAGACAGAGGGGAAAGAGAGAGAGAAAAAGGGAGGAAGAGATGGAGAAATAGAGACAGAAAGAGAGAGATGGAGAAAGGAAGAGAGAGACAGAGAGAAAGAGGGAGACATAGAGGGAGGAGGGAAAGAGGGGAGAGAAACAGCAACAGAGAGAAAGAAACAGAAAGGAGGAAGGGAAGTGAGAGAAAGAGAAGAAGGAAAAGGAGAAAGCAAAAGAGAGAAGAGGAGAGAGAAAAGGAAGAAAGAGAGGGAGGAGGAAGGAGGGAGGAGGGAGAAGAGGAGAAGGATACAAAAGAAAAAGGGAAGAAGTGAGAAAGGAGACAGAAAGAGAGGAAGAGAGAGAGAGGGACAAAAGGGGAGAAAGACAGAAAGGGGAAGGAAGGGAGGGAAGAAGAGGAAGAGAAAGGAAAAGAAGTGAGAGAGAGGGATAAAGAGTAAGAGAAAAGGGGGAGGGAGGGAAAGGAAAAGAGGGAGAAGGAGGAAGAGAGGGAGGGGGCAGAGAGGGAGAGAAATGAGAAAGAGAGGGAGGAAGAAAAGGAGAGGGAAGGAGAGAGAGAAAAAGGGAGGAAGAGAAGGGAGGAATGGAAGTGGAAAAAAGGAGAAGGAAAGAGGGAGAGAGAAGGGAGGAAGAAAAGGAGAGGGAAGGAGAGAGAGAGAGAAAAAAGAGGGAGAGAGAAGTAGACAGAGAGTGAGAAAAGAAGGGGCAGAGAGAGAGAGAGAAAGAGAAAGGAGGGAGGGAGGAAGAGATGGAGAAAGGGAGAGAGAGAAAGGGAAGGAGGAGAAGGAAAGAAGGGAGAAAGAAGGAGGGGGAGGAGAGGGAGAGAGAGAGAGAAGGGAGGAAGGGAATGGCAGAGAGGAAGACAAGCAAGAAAGAGATGGAGGGAGGGAGGGAGAGAGAAGGGAGGAAGGGAGGGAGGGAAGGAGAGAGAGAGAGAGAAAAAGGGAGAGAGACAGAAAGAGAAAGGGAGAGAGAAGGGAGGAAGAAAGGGGGACAGAGAGAGACAGAAAGAGAGGAAGAGAGAGAGAGAGAGAGAGAGAAAAGGAAGGGGGGAGACACAGACAGACAGAGAGAGAGAGAGGGAGGAAGGAGAGAGACAAAGAGAGACAGAGAAAAAAGAGGGAGAAAGGAGGGGGAGGAGAGGGAGAGAAAGGAGGGAGGGGCAGAGAAAGAGAAAGGAGACAGAGAGAGGGAGGGAGGGAGGGAAAGGAAAGAGGGAGAGAGAAAGAGGGGAAGGAAGGGGAAAGGAGTAGAGAAGGGGAGAAAAGAGGAAGAGAAAAAGAGAAGAAAGGAGGGAAAGAGGGAGGGAAGGAGAAAAGAAGACAAAGAGGAAAGGAGGGAGGGAGGGAGAGAGACAGAGATGGAGAGGAAGAGATAAAGGGGACACAGAGACAGAGGGAGGGAAGAAGAGAGATGAAGAAAAGATGAGAGAGGGAGGGAGGAAGAAGAGAAAGAGAAGAAAGGAGGAAGGGAAGTGAGAGAAAGAGAAGAAGGAAAAGGAGAAAGCAAAAGAGAGAAGAGGAGAGAGAAAAGGAAGAAAGAGAGGGAGGAAGGGAGGGAGGAGGGAGAAGAGGAGAAGGATACAAAAGAAAAAGGGAAGAAGTGAGAAAGGAGACAGAAAGAGAGGAAGAGAGAGAGAGGGACAAAAGGGGAGAAAGACAGAAAGGGGAAGGAAGGGAGGGAAGAAGAGGAAGAGAAAGGAAAAGAAGTGAGAGAGAGGGATAAAGAGTAAGAGAAAAGGGGGAGGGAGGGAAAGGAAAGAGGGAGAAGGAGGAAGAGAGGGAGGGGCAGAGAGGGAGAGAAATGAGAAAGAGAGGGGGGAAGAGAGAAGGGAAGTGAAAGAAAGAAAAAGGAAGGAAAGGGGGGAAAAGTAGAAAAGGAAAGAGGGAGAGAGAAGAGAGGGAGAAATGAAGAGAGGAAAGCAGACAGAGAAAAAAGAGGGAGAGAGGTAGACAGAGAAACAGAAAGGAGGGAGGGGCAGAGAAAGAGAAAGGAGGGAGGGAGGAAGAGAGGAGAGGGAAAGAAAGAAAGGGAAGGAGGAGAGGGAAAGAAGGAGAAAAGAAGGAGGGAGGGGCAGAAAGGGAGAGAAAGGAGAGAGGGAGGAAGAAAGGGAGAGAAAAGGAAGGAAGAAAGGAAGGGAGGGAGGGAGAAAGAGAGGGAGGGAAGAGGGGAAAGAAAGGAAAAGAAGTGAGAGAGAGGGATAAAGAGTAAGAGAAAAGGGGGAGGGAGGGAAAGGAAAGAGGGAGAAGGAGGAAGAGAGGAGAGGGAAAGAAGGAGAAAAGAAGGAGGGAGGGGCAGAAAGGGAGAGAAAGGAGAGAGGGAGGAAGAAAGGGAGAGAAAGGAGAGAGGTAGGAAGAAAGGGAGAGAAAGGAGAGAGGGAGGAAGAAAGGGAGAGAAAGGAGAGAGGTAGGAAGAAAGGGAGAGAAAGGAGAGAGGGAGGAAGAAAGGGAGAGAAAAGGAAGGAAGAAAGGAAGGGAGGGAGGGAGAAAGAGAGGGAGGGAGGAAGAGAGGAGAGGGAAAGAAGGAGAAAAGAAGGAGGGAGGGGCAGAGAAAGAGAAAGGAGGGAGGGGCAGAAAGGGAGAGAAAGGAGAGAGGTAGGAAGAAAGGGAGAGAAAAGGAAGGAAGAAAGGAAGGGAGGAGTAGAAAGAGAGAAAGGAGGGAGGGAGTAAGAGAGGAGAGGAAAGAAAGAGAAGGAGAGGGAAAGAAGGAGAAAAGAAGGAGGGAGAGGCAGAGAGGGAGATAAGCAAGAAAAAAATGGAGGCAGAGAGGAAGGAGAGGAAGAAAGGGAGATAGAGAAACAGAGGAAGGGGGGGGGGCCGGGAGAGAGGGGAAGGAAGGGGGAAAGGAGTAGAGAGGGAGAGAAAAGAGGGAGAGAGAAAAGAGGGAGGGGGGAAGAGAGGGAGAGAGACAGAGATGGAGAGGGATGGAGAGGAAGAGATAAAGGGGAAAGAGAGACAGAAGGAAAAAAAGAGATGAAAAAGTGAGAAAGAGGGGAAGGAGGAGAAGAGAAGAAAGAAGAATGGAGAAAGGGAAGTGAGAGAAAGAGAAGGAAGGGAGAAAGGAAAAGAGAGAGAAGAGGGGCGAGAAAAGGAAGAGAGGGAGGGAGGAAGAGGGGAAAGGAGAGAGGAATACAAGAAGGAAGGGAGAGAAGGAGAGCAAGAGAAAGGAAAAGAAGTTCGAGAGGGAGGGTAGAGAGAGAGAAAGAGAGAGAAGGTGGAGGGAGGGAGAAAGAGAGGGAGGGGCAAAGAGAGAAATGAGGGAGGGAGAGAGAGGAGAGAGCAAGGCAAGTGAAAGAAAGAAAAAGAAAGGAAAGGAGGAAAGAAGTAGAAAAGGAAAGAGGGAGGAGTGGAGAGGGAGAGAGGGAAAAAAGAGGGAGGGAAAGAGAGAGAAAAAAAGAGGGAGAGAAGTAAACAGAGAAAGAGAAAGGAAGGGAGGAGTAGAAAGAGAGAAAGGAGGGAGGGAGTAAGAGAGGAGAGGAAAGAAAGAGAAGGAGAGGGAAAGAAGGAGAAAGAAGGAGGGAGAGGCAGAGAGGGAGATAAGCAAGAAAAAAATGGAGGCAGAGAGGAAGGAGAGGAAGAAAGGGAGATAGAGAAACAGAGGAAGGGGGGGGGGCCGGGAGAGAGGGGAAGGAAGGGGGAAAGGAGTAGAGAGGGAGAGAAAGAGGGAGAGAGAAAGAGGGAGGGGGGAAGAGAGGGAGAGAGACAGAGATGGAGAGGGATGGAGAGGAAGAGATAAAGGGGAAAGAGAGACAGAAGGAAAAAAAGAGATGAAAAAGTGAGAAAGAGGGAAGGAGGGAGAAGAGAAGAAAGAAGAATGGAGAAAGGGAAGTGAGAGAAAGAGAAGGAAGGGAGAAAGGAAAAGAGAAGAAAGAGCGAGAAAAGGAAGAGCGAGCAAGAAAAGGAAGAAAGAGAGGGAGGGAGGGAGGGGGAAAGGGGAGAGGGATACAAGAAAGAAGGAAGGGAAGGAGAAAAAGAGAGAGGAAAAGAAGTTCGAGAGGGAGGGCTAGAGAGGGAGAGAGAGAGAGGGAAGGTGGAGGGAGGAAAAGAAAAATAGGGGGGAGGGAGGGAGGAAGAGAGGGAGGGGCAGAGAGAGAGAAATGAGGGAGAGAGAGAGGAGAGTAAGGGAAGTGAAAGAAGGAAAAAAGAAGGAAAGGAGGAAAGAACTATAAAAAGAGAGAAAGAGGGAGGAGTGGAGAGGATAAGAGGGAAAAAGGAGGGAGGGAAGTAGAGAGAGAAAAAAGAGGGAGAGAGGTAAAGAGAAACAGAAAGGAGGGAGGGATAGAGAGAGAGAAAGGAGGGAGGGAGGAAGAGAGGAGAGGGAAAGAAAGAAAGGGAAGGAGAGGGAAAGAAGGGAGAACGAAGGAGAGAGGGGCAGAAAGAAGAGAAAGGAGGGAGGAGGAAGAGAGGGAGAAAGAGGGAAGAGGAAAGGAGGGAAGAAGAGAAAGGAGAAGGGAGGGAGGGAGGAAGAGAGGGAGGGAAGAAGGAAAGAAAGGGAAGGAAGAGAGGAAAAGAAGGGAGAAACAAGGAGGGAGAGGAGAGAGGAAGAAAAGTAAGAAAGAATGGAGGGAGGGAGGGAGGGAGGAAGAAAGGGAGAAAGGAAGAAGAGAGGGAGAGAGAGAAAGAGGGAGGGAAGGAGAGAGAGAGGAAGGAAGGGAGATACTCGAAGGAAAAAGGGAGAGAGAGGAAAAGAGGGAGGGAAGGAGGGAAACAGATGGAGAAAAAAACAGAAAGGGGATAGAGACAGGAGGGAAGAAGAGAGAGAGGAAGAAAAGTGAGAAAGAGAGAAGAGAGAAAGAAATGGAGGGAGGGAGAGAGAAGAGGAGACAGAAGAAAGAAGGGAAGTGAGAGAAAGAAGAGGGAAGGAAGGAAGGGAAAGAGAGAAGAAGGGGTAGAGAGAAAAGGGAGAAAGGTAGGAAGGGGACTGGGATACAAGAGAGAAAAAGGAAGAAGTGAGGAAGGAGAGAGTGAGGAAGGAGAGAGAAAGGAAGGAAGGGGGAGAGGGAGGGAGAGGAGAAGAGAAAGAAGAGAGAGAGGGAGGGGTAGAGAGGGAGAAAGAGTGAGAGAGAAGGGGGAGGGAGGGGAAGAGATGAAGAAAAGAGATGGGAGAAGAGAGAAGGGAAGTGAGAGAAAGAGAGGAGAGAAAGGAGGAAAAAAGCAGAAAAGGAGAGAAAGAAGAATGGGTAGAGAGGAAAGAGAGGGAAAAAGGGAGGGTGGGAAGGAGAGAAAGGAAGGGGGAGAGAGGTAGAGAGGTTAAGAAAAAAAGGAAGAAGGAAGAGAAGGAAAGAAGGGAGAAACAGGGAGGAAGGGGCAAAGAGGGAGAGAAGCAAGAAAGAGATGGAGTCAGGAAGGAAAAGAAACAGAGGAAGGAGAGGAGAGATAGAGGAAGGAAGGAGGATGGAGGGAAAAAGGGAGAGGGAAAGAGGGAAGGAGGGAAGAGAAAAGAGGAAGAGAGGAAGGAAGAAATGGAGAGGAAGAGAGAAAAAGGGACAGAGAAAGACAGAGGGAAGAGAGAGGAAGAAAAGTAAGGGAGGAAGGGAGAGACAGAGAGGAAGAAAAGTAAGAAAGAATGGAGGGAGGGAGGGAGAAGAGGAGAGAGAAGGAAGGAAGGGAAGTGAGAGAAAGAGAAGAAAGAAAGGGGAAAGGGATAGAAAGACAGAAAGTGGGGGATAGAGAGGGAGAGAGAGGAGAAAGAGGAAAGAAGGAAGGGAAGTGAGAGAAAGAGGGAAGGAAGGAAGGAAGGGAGAGAGAGAGAAGAGGAGAGAGAAGGAAGAGAGGAAGGAAGGAAGGGGGAGAGGGATACAAGAGAGAAAAAGGAAGAAGTGAGGAAGGAGAGAGTGAGGAAGGAGAGAGAAAGGAAGGAAGGGGGAGAGGGAGGGAGAGGAGAAGAGAAAGAAGAGAGAGAGGGAGGGGTAGAGAGGGAGAAAGAGTGAGAGAGAAGGGGGAGGGAGGGGAAGAGATGAAGAAAAGAGATGGGAGAAGAGAGAAGGGAAGTGAGAGAAAGAGAGGAGAGAAAGGAGGAAAAAAGCAGAAAAGGAGAGAAAGAAGAATGGGTAGAGAGGAAAAGAGGGAGGGAAGGAAAGAGGGAGGGAGGGAAGGAGAGAAAGGAAGGGGGAGAGAGGTAGAGAGGTTAAGAAAAAGGAAGAAGGAAGAGAAGGAAAGAAGGGAGAAACAGGGAGGAAGGGGCAAAGAGGGAGAGAAGCAAGAAAGAGATGGAGTCAGGAAGGAAAAGAAACAGAGGAAGGAGAGGAGAGATAGAGGAAGGAAGGAGGATGGAGGGAAAAAGGGAGAGGGAAAGAGGGAAGGAGGGAAGAGAAAAGAGGAAGAGAGGAAGGAAGAAATGGAGAGGAAGAGAGAAAAAGGGACAGAGAAAGACAGAGGGAAGAGAGAGGAAGAAAAGTAAGGGAGGAAGGGAGAGACAGAGAGGAAGAAAAGTAAGAAAGAATGGAGGGAGGGAGGAGAAGAGGAGAGAGAAGGAAGGAAGGGAAGTGAGAGAAAGAGAAGAAAGAAAGGGGAAAGGGATAGAAAGACAGAAAGTGGGGGATAGAGAGGGAGAGAGAGGAGAAAGAGGAAAGAAGGGTAAAAGGGGTAAACTGGGGGGGAGAAGGGGAGAGGGAGGGAGGAAGAGAGGGAGGGAGGGAGGGAGGGAGGAGCATAGAGGGAAAGACAGGAGGTAGGGAGGGAGAGGAGAGAGGAAGAAAGGGGGAGAGAAAGAGGGAGGGAATAAGAAAAAGCGCAAGGGAGGGAGGGAGACAGAGATGGAGAGGAAGACAGAAAGGGGGACAGAGAGAGGGAAGAAGAGGAAGAAAAATTAGTGAGAAAGAGAAGGAGAGAGGGGCAGAGAAGGAAAGAAGTGAAAAAGAAATAGAGGGAGGGAGAAAGAGATGAAGAGAAACGAAAAAAGGAAGGAGAAGGAGGAAGGGAAAAAGAAAAGAAGGGCAAAAGAGAGAAAAGGGAGAAAGAGAAGGAGGGAGGAAGGGGGAGAAGGGGAGAGGGATACAAGAGAAAAAGAAAGTGAAAAAGGAGAAAGAAAGGAAGAGGGAGAGAGAGACAGAGAGGGAAGGAGAAGAAAAAGGGAAAGAAGTGAGGGAGGGGTAGAGAGGGAAAAAAGAGGGAGAGAAGGAAGAGAGAAATGAAGGGGGAGAGAAGTAGACAGAGACAGAGAGAAAAGGGACGGAGGAGCAGAAAGGGAGAGAAATGAGAAAGAAATGAAGGGAAGGAGAAGAGGAGAGAAGGAAGAAAGGGAAGTAAGAGGAGGGGTAGAGAGGGAGAGAAAGAAGGAGGGGGAGAAAGGGGAAAGAGAGGGAGAGGGAAGGAGAGAAGGAAGAGAGGAAGAGAGATAGAGAAAGGGAGGGAGGGGTAGAGAGGGAGAGAAAGAGGGAGAGGGAGAGAGGGAAAGAGAGGAAGAGGGAAGGAAAGAAAGGAAGAGGAAGAGAGGTAGACAGAGAGAGAAAAGGGAGGGAGGGGCAGAGAGGCAGATAAGCAAGAAAAAGATGGAGGTAGGATGGAAAAAGAGAGATAAAAAAAGGGGGGCAGAGAAACAGAGGAAGGGAAGAAAGAAGAAGGAAGGGAGATAGAAGGAAAAAAGAAGAGGGAAGGAGGGAGACAAATGAAGAGAAAGGAGATAGAGAGAGACAGGAGGGAAGAAGAGAGGAAGAAAAGTGAGAAAGAGGGAGGGGCAGTATGGGAGAGAAGACAGAAATGGAGGGAGGGAGGTAAGAAGGGAGGAGAAGGGGAGAGGGATCCAAGAGAGAAAAAGGAAGAAGTGAGGAAGGAGAAAGAAAGGAAGGGAGAGATAGAGAGGGAGAAAAACAGAGAGGGGAAGAAAGGAAGGGAACGAGAGGAAGAGAAAGGGAAAGAAGTGAGAGAGGGAGGGGGAGACAGGGAGAAAGTGAGAGAGAAGGGGGAGGGAGGAAAATAGGGGAAGAGAGGGAGGGACAGAGAGGGAGAGAAGTGAGAAAGATGCAGGGAGGTAGAAGAGGAGAGAGAGAGAGAGAGAGGGAGGGAAGTGAGAAAAAGAAAAAGGGGGAAAGAAGTAGAAAAGGAGAGAAAGAGGGAGGGGTAGAGAGAGAAAAAGAGGGAGAGAGAAGGAAGAGAGGGAGAAAGGGAGAGAAGGAAGAGAGAGAGAAAGGAAGGGAGAGAGAGGTAGAGACAAAGAAACAGAGAGAGATAGAGGGAGGGAGGGGCAGAGAGGGGGAGAAAGAAAGACAGAGGGAGGGAGGAGTGAAAAAGAAAGAGGAAGGGAGGGAGAAAGAAATGAAGAGAAAGAGGGACAGAGAGAGACAAAGGGACAGAAGAGAGGAAGAAAAGTAAGGCAGGGAGGGAGGGACAGAGAAGGAGAGAAATAAAAAAAATGGAGGGAAGGAGAAGAGAGAGAAGGGGAAAGGGAAGTGAAAGCAAGAGAGGAAGGAAAGGAATGAAAAGAAAGAAAGAGGAGAAGGGGGAAAGAGAGAAAATGGGAGGAAGAGAGGGAGGGAGGGGGAGAGGAATACAAAAAGAGAAAAAGGAAGTGAGAAAGGAGAAAGGAAGGAAGGAAGAGGTGAGGGGGGAAGGGAGGGAAGGAGAGGAAGACAAAAGGAAAGAAGTGAGAGAGGGAGGGAGAAAGAGGGAGGGGGAGAGAGGGATAGAAAGGAAGAGAAAGAAGTAGACAGAGACAGAGAGAAAGGGAGGGAGGGACAGAGAGGGAGATAAGCAAGAAAAAGATGGAGGTAGGGAGGAAGAAGAGAGAGGGGGACAGAGAAACAGAGGAAGGGAAGAGAGAGAGAAAGGAAGGGGGATAGAGGGGAAAATGTAGAGAGAGAAAGAAGAAGGGAAGGAGGGAGACAAATGGAGAGGAAGAGAGAAGGGGGATAGAGAGAGACAGGAGGGAAGAAGACAGGGAGAAAGAGGGAGGGGCAGTAAGGGAGATAAGACAGAAATGGAGGGAGAGAGGGAAGGAGTGGGGAGAAAGGGAAAGGGATACGAAAGAAAAAGGAAGAAGTGAGGAAGGAGAGGGACAGAGGGAGGGGAAAAACAGACAGAAAGGAAGGGAAGGGAGGGAAGGAGAGGAAGAGAAAGGAAAAGGAGTGAGGGAGGGAAAGAAGGAGGAGGGAGGGAGGAAAAAAGGGGAAGAGAGGGAGGGACAGAAAAGGAGAGAAATGAGAAAGATGCAGGGAGGTAGAAGAGGAGAGAGAGAGAAGAGAGGAAGGGAAGTGAGAAAAAGAGGAAGGGAAGGGGGAAAAGTAGAAATGGAAAAAAGAGGGAGTAGAGAGAAAAAGAGGGAGAGAGAAGGAAGAGAGGGAGAAAGGGAGGGAAGGAGAGAGAGAAAAGGAGGAACGAAGTAGAGACAAAGAGACAGAGATAGAGGGAGGGAGGGGCAGAGAGGGGGAGAAAGAAAGGCAGAGGCAGGGAAGGAGAAAGAAATGGAGAGAAAGAGGGACAGAGAGAGACAAAGGACAGAAGAGAGAGGAAGAAAAGTAAGGGAGGGAGGGAGGGACAGAGAGGGAGAGAAATGAAAAAGAAATGGAGGGAAGGAGAAGAGAAAGGGGGAAAGGAAGTGAAAGAGGGAAGGAAAGGAATGAAAGGAAAGAAAGAAAAGAAGGGGGAGACAGAGGAAAGAGAGGGAGGGAGGGAGGGAGGGAGGGAAGTGAGAGAAAGGGAGGAAGGAAAGGGAGAAAGGGAAAGAAAGAAAAGAAGGGGCAGAGAGAAAAAAGGGAGAAACTGGGGGAGAGGAATACAAGAGAGAAAAAAGTGAGGAAGGAGAGAAAAAGGAAGGAAGAGGTAAGAGACAGAGAGAGGGGAAGAAGGGAGGGAAGGGGAGGAAGACAAAGAGAAAGAAGTGAGAGAGGGAGGGGGAGAGAGGGAGAAAGGGAGAAGGGGGAGGGAAAGAAAGAGGGAGGGGTAGAGAGGGAGAGAAAAAGGGAGGGGGAGAGAGGGAAAGGGAGGGGCAGAGAAGGAAAGAAAAAGGGAGGGGGAGAGAGGGATAGAAAGGAAGAGAAAGAAGTAGACAGAGACAGAGAGAAAGGGAGGGAGGGACAGAGAGGGAGATAAGCAAGAAAAAGATGGAGGTAGGGAGGAAGAAGAGAGAGGGGGACAGAGAAACAGAGGAAGGGAAGAGAGAGAGAAAGGAAGGGGGATAGAGGGGAAAATGTAGAGAGAGAAAGAAGAAGGGAAGGAGGGAGACAAATGGAGAGGAAGAGAGAAAGGGGGATAGAGAGAGACAGGAGGGAAGAAGACAGGGAGAAAGAGGGAGGGGCAGTAAGGGAGATAAGACAGAAATGGAGGGAGAGAGGGAAGGAGTGGGGAGAAAGGGAAAGGGATACGAAAGAAAAAGGAAGAAGTGAGGAAGGAGAGGGACAGAGGGAGGGGAAAAACAGACAGAAAGGGAAGGGAAGGGAGGGAAGGAGAGGAAGAGAAAGGAAAAGGAGTGAGGGAGGGAAAGAAGGAGGAGGGAGGGAGGAAAAAAGGGGAAGAGAGGGAGGGACAGAAAAGGAGAGAAATGAGAAAGATGCAGGGAGGTAGAAGAGGAGAGAGAGAGAAGAGAGGAAGGGAAGTGAGAAAAAGAGGAAGGGAAGGGGGAAAAGTAGAAATGGAAAAAAGAGGGAGGAGTAGAGAGAAAAAGAGGGAGAGAGAAGGAAGAGAGGGAGAAAGGGAGGGAAAGGAGAGAGAGAAAAGGAGGAACGAAGTAGAGACAAAGAGACAGAGATAGAGGGAGGGAGGGGCAGAGAGGGGGGGAGAAAGAAAGGCAGAGGCAGGGAAGGAGAAAGAAATGGAGAGAAAGAGGGACAGAGAGAGACAAAGGACAGAAGAGAGAGGAAGAAAAGTAAGGGAGGGAGGGAGGGACAGAGAGGGAGAGAAATGAAAAAGAAATGGAGGGAAGGAGAAGAGAAAAGGGGGAAAGGAAGTGAAAGAGGGAAGGAAAGGAATGAAAGGAAAGAAAGAAAAGAAGGGGGAGACAGAGGAAAGAGAGGGAGGGAGGGGCAGAGAGGGAGAGAGAGAGAAAGGGAGGAAGGAAAGGGAGAAAGGGAAAGAAAGAAAAGAAGGGGCAGAGAGAAAAAGGGAGAAACTGGGGGAGAGGAATACAAGAGAGAAAAAAGTGAGGAAGGAGAGAAAAAGGAAGGAAGAGGTAAGAGACAGAGAGAGGGGAAGAAGGGAGGGAAGGGGAGGAAGACAAAGAGAAAGAAGTGAGAGAGGGAGGGGGAGAGAGGGAGAAAAGGGAGAAGGGGGAGGGAAAGAAAGAGGGAGGGGTAGAGAGGGAGAGAGAAAGAGGGAGGGGGAGAGAGGGAAAGGGAGGGGCAGAGAAGGAAAGAAAAAGGGAGGGGGAGGGGAGAGGGAGAGAGAGAAAAAGGGAGGGGCAGAGAGAAGAGAGGGAGAGAAAGAGGGAGGGGCAGAGGAGAGAAAGGGAGGGGCAGAGAGGGAGAGAAAGAGGGAGGGGCAGAGAGGAGAGAAAAAGGGAGGGGCAGAGAGGGAGAGAAAGAGGGAGGGGCAGAGAGGAGAGAAAAAGGGAGGGGCAGAGAGGGAGAGAAAAGAGGAGGGGGAGAGAGGAGAGAGAGAAAAAAGGAAGGAAGAGGTAAGAGACAGAGAGAGGGGAAGAAGGAGGGGGAGGGGGAGAGAGGGAGAGAAAGAAGGAGGGGGCAGAGAGAGGGAGAGAAGGAGAGAGAAAGAGAGAAAAAGGGAGAGAAAGAGGGACAGAGAGAGACAAAGGACAGAAGAGAGAGGAAGAAAAGTAAGGGAGGGAGGGAGGGGACAGAGAGGGAGAGAAATGAAAAAGAAATGGAGGGAAGGAGAAGAGAAAAAGGGGGAAAGGAAGTGAAAGAGGGAAGGAAAGGAATGAAAGGAAAGAAAGAAAAGAAGGGGGAGACAGAGGAAAGAGAGGGAGGGGAGAGGAGGGAGGGAGGGAAGTGAGAGAAAGGGAGGAAGGAAAGGGAGAAAGGGAAAGAAAGAAAAGAAGGGGCAGAGAGAAAAAAGGGAGAGGGAGAGAAAAAGGGGGGGGCAGAGAGGAAGAAAGAGGGAGAGAAAAAGGGAGGAGGAGAGAAAAAAGGAAGGAAGAGGTAAGAGACAGAGAGAGGGGAAGAAGGGAGGGAAGGGGAGGAAGACAAAGAGAAAGAAGTGAGAGAGGGAGGGGGAGAGAGAGAGAGGGAGAGAGAAAAAGGGAGAAGGGGGAGGGAAAGAAAGAGGGAGGGGTAGAGAGGGAGAGAAAGAGGGAGGGGGAGAGAGGAGAGAGGGAGGGGCAGAGAAGGAAAGAAAAAGGGAGGGGGAGGGGGAGAGAGAGAGGGAGAAAAAGGGAGGGGGCAGAGAGGGAGAGAAAGAGGGAGGGGCAGAGAGAGAGAAAGGGAGGGGCAGAGAGGGAGGGGGAGAGAGAGGGAGGGGCAGAGAGAGGAGAGAAAAAGGGAGGGGCAGAGAGGGAGAGAAAGAGGGAGGGGGAGAGAGGAGGAGAGAAAAAGGGAGGGGGAGAGAGGGAGAGAAAGAGGGAGGGGGAGAGAGGGAGAGAAAGGGAGGGGCAGAGGAGAGAAAGAGGGAGGGGGGGAGAGAGGAGGAAGAGAGAGGGGGCAGAGAGGGAGAGAAAAAGGGAGGGGGAGAGAGGGAGAGAAAAAGGGAGGGGGAGAGAGGGAGAGAAAGAGGGAGGGGCAGAGAAGAAGAGAAAGAGGGAGGGGCAGAGAGGGAGAGAAAGAGGGAGGGGCAGAGAAGAAGAGAAAGAGGGAGGGGGAGAGAGAAGGAAAGAAAAAGGGAGGGGACAGAGAAGGAGAGAAAGAGGGGAGAGGGGGCAGAGAGGGAGAGAGAGAAGGAGAGAAAAAGGGAGAGGGCAGAGAAAGAGGGAGGGGGAGAGAGGGAGAGAAGAGGGAGGGGGCAAAGAGGGAGAGAAAGAGGGAGGGGGAGAGAGGAGAGAGAAAAAAGGGGGGGCAGAGAGGGAGAGAAAGAGGGAGGGGCAGAGAGGGAGAGAAAGAGGGAGGGGCAGAGAGGGAGAGAAAAAGGGAGGGGCAGAGAGGGAGAGAAGAGGGAGGGGCAGAGAGGAGAGAAAGAGGGAGGAGGAGAGAGGGAGAGAAAAAGGGAGGAGGCAGAGAGGGAGAGAAAAAGGGAGAGGGAGAGAGGAGAGAAAAAGGGAGGGGCAGAGGAGAGAGAGAGGGAGGGGCAGAGAAGGAGAGAAAGGAGGGGGAGAGAGGAGAGAAAAAGGGAGGGGCAGAGAGGGAGAGAGAGAGGGAGGGGCAGAGAAGGAGAGAAAGAGGGAGGGGCAGAGAGGGAGAGAGAGAGGGAGGGGCAGAGAAGGAGAGCAAGAGGGAGGGGCAGAGATGGAGAGAAAAAGGGAGGGGCAGAGGAGAGAAAAAGGGAGGGGCAGAGAGGGAGAGAGAGAGGGAGGGGCAGAGAAGGAGAGAAAGAGGGAGGGGCAGAGAGGAGAGAAAGAGGGAGGGGCAGAGATGGAGAGAAAAAGGGAGGGGCAGAGAAGGAGAGAAAAAGGGAGGGGACAGAGAGGGAGAGAGAGAGGGAGGGGCAGAGAGGAGAGAAAAAGGGAGGGGCAGAGAAGGAGAGAAAAAGGGAGGGGCAGAGAGGGAGAGAGAGAGGGAGGGGCAGAGAGGGAGAGAAAGAAGGAGGGGGCAGAGAGGGAGAGAAAAAGGGAGGGGGAGAGAGAAAGAGAGAAAAAGGGAGGGGCAGAGATGGAGAGAAAAAGGGAGGGGGAGAGAGAAGGAGAGAAAAAGGGAGGGGGAGAGAGGAGAGAAAGAGGGAGGGGGAGAGAGAAGGAGAGAAAAAGGGAGGGGGCAGAGAGGGAGAGAAAGAGGGAGGGGGCAGAGAGGAGAGAAAAAGGGAGGGGGAGAGAGGAGAGAAAAAGGGAGGGGGCAGAGAGGGAGAGAGAGAGAGGGAGGGGGCAGAGAGGGAGAGAAAGAGGGAGGGGGCAGAGAGGGAGAGAGAAAGAGGGAGGGGGCAGAGAGGGAGAGAAAAAGGGAGGGGGCAGAGAGGGAGAGAGAGAGAGGGAGGGGGCAGAGAGGGAGAGAAAGAGGGAGGGGGCAGAGAGGGAGAGAAAAAGGGAGGGGGCAGAGAGGGAGAGAGAAAGAGGGAGGGGGCAGAGAGGGAGAGAGAGAAAAAGGGAGGGGGCAGAGAGGGAGAGAAAGAGGGAGGGGGCAGAGAGGGAGAGAAAAAGGGAGGGGGCAGAGAGGGAGAGAGAGAGGGAGGGGGCAGAGAGGGAGAGAAAAAGGGAGGGGGAGAGAGAAGGAGAGAAAAAGGGAGGGGGCAGAGAGAGGAGAGAAAAAGGGAGGGGGAGAGAGGAGAGAAAAAGGGAGGGGGAGAGAGGGAGAGAGAAAAAGGGAGGGGGAGAGAGGGGAGGAAGAGAAAGATAGAGAAGAAGAGAAGTTAGAGAGGGAGGAAGGAAGAGAGAAAGGGATTCACAGAGTAAGTGTCAGGAGCTGGGGGGGAGGGGGGTGCAGCTTACCTGAGCCCTAGAAAGAAAAGCAGAGGAAATGCAACAGACACAGCCACTCCCAGCCCCCCAGGTTTACATTGTAATGGGGGGCACCATGTGGAAGGCCCTGGAGGTCATGTGTAAGATGGTGGGTCTGAGAGTGAAAGGAGGGATTGGCCGGAGGGAGGGGGGACTGACCAATGGGGAGGCTCTGCCCGAGCAGAAAGTCCCCAAACTGGGCTGAAACCCCCGTGTCTCTGGTGGGGGAGGGGGCTCAATGCTGTGGCCTCCTGAGGGAATGTCCCCCAGCTGCCCAGGGATTGATTCCCCCACCCCCAGGTGTATTGTCTGCCCAGGGCAGGAACCTGTGTCTACACTGGCTTCTCCCTGGGGGGTCTACCTCTGCCTGGCCCCTTGGGGGCACTTGGCCCTTTTGGAACAGGCAGGTAAGCTGGATTTTGTGCTCTAAGGGCCAGTCCCACTAAACTGCTGGGGGGGAGGAGAGTGAAACTGTTACCCCTAGCAACGGAGCGCTAATGAGATTAGCCCAAGAGCCCGGGATTACAAGTACTGGGGCCCTGGCATTTGCTGGCAGTCAGAGTGGGGCCGGGGCAGGGGCGCAGGGAGCAAAAGCCAAGTCCCAGGGGGTGACTTCCAGCTCTGGCTCTCTGTGTCCGGGCAGGCAATCAGGGAGGGGCCTGTGGGGAGACCCCGCATCTCAAGTGTCTGAGCCCCTGCTCTGCCCTGACGCCTGCCCCGAAGTCCGGGAATGAGGGAAACTGAGGCCAAGACAGGAGTCGGGGGGGAGCTTCGGGGCCGGAGCCCCTGGGGCAGTGGGGACACGCGGGACAGGGTTTGGGGCTGGAAGGGCCCCGCCCTACGTGTTTGTGTGTGTAGTGTCTGTGTGTGTATTCTGAGACAGAAAGATGGACTTACCCCAGATCCCACGAGGAAGGCCCAGGCGGAGCCCGGATTCGCCGACTCCTGCGGCTCCGCGGAAGGCGGGGCTCCGTCCTGCCCCTGGCAGAAGTGTCAGCAGCACCAGGGGACCTCCCAGAGCCCCCGCCCCCTCCCCGGGCACCCACCACTAGAGGGGAGTCCAGTCAGTGCGGCTGAGGGCGAGCCCCCTGCAATCAGCACTAATGAAAGCTACCAAGTGTCAGCCCCTGCGGAGCGCTCTGGGTATCTGTGTGAGGAAGTACGGAAATGGGGCCTGGATTCAAATCTCCCACTGAGGCGCTGTGTGTGTGACCCTGGCTAAGTCACTTCCCCTACTCATCTTCTCAGTGAGTCGGTTCTGGATCTAGAATCGCATGAAATCCAGGGGAAATTAGCCCTGAAGGGCCTGGCTCTAAGATCCAGGATGGGGTCAGGAGAGAGGGGCCCTGAGGGGAGGCAGGAATTGTAAGGCGGGGCCCGGGAGACTGTAGTCCCAGCTCAGGGAGCTGCACAGGCCACTGGGCAAAGACCCGGAGGCTGGAGATGGCCTTGCCCGACAGAGATGAGCTCAGGGCACTTTAAATGCTGCTTCTTAGAGGTTGCCCAGAAATAACTTTGCACTTCACGTGAGGGGAGATTGGTTTCTGACTCTGAGCTGTGTCATGTGCTTCAGTGCCTCCATTTCACAGAGAAGTAACTGAGGCCCTGCAGGAGAAGTGACTTACCTAGTCACAGCCTCTAAGTGACTGAGCTGATATTTGAACTCAGGACCCCGGATTCCTCCTCTTGGTGACTGAAAACACATAGGTGTCTGTATCTCTAGCTGGAATCCTGGGAGTTCGCTGACTCTACCCTGTGTCCACCCCATGGCTGCCCCTTGTGGGGAGCAACCCCCCAGTGAGCTCGGGACTGATTGAGAAAATTAGTCTCGTGTTGGGTAATTAAGGACAGAGCCAGCAGGAAGTGGTACAAGAAAGCTCTCCCTTTGGGCACCTGTTTAGAGCAGAAGAAATTAGAAGGGGAAGGAAAAAAGAAGTGTATTCTAGCCTGGGGAGGGGGCTGCCCCACACTGCGAGGGGAGGGGCTGCCACACACTGCGAGGGGGGGGCATTCGGATGCGGCACTCTGGCCCCTCTGCCCATCCGGTCCTTGGTAAGACGGGCACCGAACGCCCCCTCCTCATGCAGACGGGCGGAGCCGCCAGCGAGGCTCCCCTAGGGGTCGGTGGGCTTCTGACAGAATCTTCTAGAGCGATGGAGGCGGAGCCTAGGGGGACAGAACACTGCGTGAGTCAGCCTTGCCACTTGGGCTCCTCCCCTCCCCAGCAGTCTTTATTAGGAGGAGGAGCAAAAGCAGAAAACGTAGGTGCTGGTGAAATGAAAGAGATCAATTAAATTTGTTTAATTCAAAAAGGTAGAGGACAGTGTGGTTCGGTGGTTAAGGACTTGGGTTCAAATCCTGACTTGGCCACTTACTACCTGTGTGACCTTGGGGCAAATCCCCCAACTTGGTTGAAGAAGTAGAGGAAATTGAACCTCAGTTTCCTTTTCTGTAAAAATAAGGGAGTTGGACTCAGGTCAATTCTAGCTAGAAAGCTATGAGTATACTAAGCTTGCTCCTCCTCCTTCCCTTCCCTAGCTCCTCCCCTGTCTCTTCCCTAGCTCCTCCCCTCTCTCCTCCCTCGCTCCTCCCCCCTCCCCTCCCTGGCTCCTCCTCCTTCTTTCCTCCTCCCTCTTTCCTCCTTCCTCTTCCCTCCTCCCTTCTCCCTCCTCCCTCCTCCCTTCTCCCTCCTCCCTCCTCCCTCCTCCTTCTCCCCCTCCCATCATGGCCAGCTAGGTGCAGGAAACCTCAGAGGTTTAAAAATGAAGGGCTCCCGCACACAGTAGGTGCGCAGCATGACCAACGCCCGTGCCCTCAAGGAGTCGCCATTCTTAGCCCATCCAACTAAAGAGCCAAAGGGGGCAAGGGCAGGACCGCGGCTCGGGTACTTGGAAGGATTTAACAAATGCTTGTTGATTGACAACCCGATTGGTAATCGAGTCACGTAGGCTCCCTCTTTCTCCCCGCCTTCCGGCTAAGAGAGGGTTAAAGAGGAAAAAGCCCAGCCCTGACTGCAGAGCACTCCTGTCACTGAGGTGGGCGCAGCAGCCCAGCCCGGGGGAGGGGCTCCTTCAAGGTCGAGCTGTCAGTCAAAAGCAGAGCCAGCCTACCCCCAGGGGTCTGCGCCCCCATTTTCCCCACCGCATCTCACCCTCCCTTTTGTCCAGGCTCCCTGGCACTGGTCACCAGAGCAGTTTGGGGGGGAAAAAACAAAGCCCTCAGAGATCCAGCAAAATGAATGCGGCATCTCACCCCCACTCCCCATTACGCAATTAAATTAAAAGCCCCTCATCCTCTTCCCCAATCCCCCCCAACCACACCCTCCCCCCTGGCAACAGTATCCAACAACATCCTCCCTGCCCACGCACATCCCTCCCCCTCCCATCCCTACCACTGCAGTATCCCTCCCTTCCCCCAAAATGCAGCTCCTTTCTCCTCACGAACACACCTCCCTCCTCCCTACGCCATACCTCAAAAAAAAAACCATCTCCTCCTAAAAAATAAGCCTCCATTTTCTCTCACAAACACGTCTCTCTCCCTCCCCCACCCCGACGTCCCTCTCTGCACCAAATACACCTTTTTTCTATCTCGCCAACATATCCCTTCCCCCCCACACCCCGCCCTCCTCCAAAATCCATCTTTTTTTCCTCTCACGAATTCATCTACCTCCGTCGCCCCCAAATCCCCCTCCCCTCAAAAATCCACCTTTTTCCCCTCACAAATACATTTCCCTCCCCCACGACATCCCTTCCTTCGCCAAAAAATACATCTTTTTCCCCCTCTCACAAATGCAACTCCCTCCTACAAAAAATACGCTCCTTTTCCCTCTCATGAACACATTTCCCTGCCTCCCCCCAAAATATACTCCCTTTTCACAAATACATCTCTCTCTCCCGCCCCACCTCTACGACCTCCCTCCCGCCTCCAAAAAAACAGATCTCCCTTTTTCCTCTTCCCCTAGCACCTCTCTCCCACTAATAATCTCCTCCCTCATGAAAATTCCCTCAATCTCGCTTTTTTATACCCCAAATTGCTGCTGTGACCCCCGCCCCACCCCATTTCTCCATCTCACCCACATCGTCGCCAAGATGACGACGACGACGACAGGATGTCTGCCTGCTGGCTCCAGGTCCCGGAGATGCCCGTGAGCACCTTGGGCGGCTGGGTCCGCCGAGCACCACACCCTGGAGTCTGCAGAGGCTCGGAGGGCAGGGCACGGTGCCCCCCCACCCCATCTCCGCAGCAGGCGATCCCCGCGGTCTACCGCAGCCGCTGAGCCCACCAGAAAGCACTTGGGAAGCGCTTAGTCGGTTGGGCGCAGCAGGTGCTACGGTGGACCTCGGGGACCGTCTGGCGGGGATGCCCGGACTCTGCCCAGCTTCGGCTGGCGCAGGGAGCCCATCTGCAGCGAGCACATCGCGGCGGGATAGCCGGGCTCGAAGGGTTCGCGGGGTCCGCAGAGGCGCGCCCGCCATCCAGTAGGTGCGGTGGGCTCTGCAGTGCCGCAGAATGCGGAGCTCGAGCAGCGAGCTGCTACTCCGAGGTGACCGCCTGCCGCAGTGGCCGGGGCTTGGGCGCGCTGGCCCTAGCCCCTCCTCCGCAGATGAGCCCGCCCCCTAATGCGGCAGCTGGAAGACTAAGGCTGCGGATGGAGGGCGGGGCCACCTCTGCAGCATCCTCTGCAGCATCCTCTGCCGCAGCCCCCACCTCCGAGGGGCCGCCTCTGCAGCGCCAGCCCCTGCTCCTGCGGACACCCCCGCCCGCCCGGCTCTCCGAAGGGGGGCTGCGGGAGCGAGCCTTCTGAGCCTCAGCCGTACAGCGAGGGAAACTGAGGCTCCGGGAGTCTGTCCAACGGCGGAGGGGTGTCCCGGGCTCCTGGAGCCATCACCCCAAGTCAGCTCCTGCGGGGTCCCACAGAAAAACGGGCTGGGCGGCTGGTGGGGAGGGGCTCCCTCAAGACCCCCATGCGTGAGGAGCTCGGATGATCAGCCTGTGGGCGGGCCTCCGAATCGCTCCCTCCTCCCAAGAGTTGCGGTCTTGGTGGGGAGAAAAGGAAAATTCTAGAAGGACTGCAGGAGCTTTGCGCATTGCCCCCGATTACGTCATTGGCCACTGCTCCCCCCTCCCCATCAATTCTTTACCGATCCTTCTAGAAATCTGAGTGAAAAAGCTCGGTTTCAAGTAAATCACCCCCACCTGCCCCTCCCTTTGGGAGCCGCAGTGATCAAAAGCACATTTCTGCCAATATATAGTGGCCCCTGTACAGACTGGGGGGGGGGCGGCATTCGGGGGGCGCCCAATTTAACGGAGATCGATCTCTACCCTTAAAGAATTCATCTGGGGAAGGGGGCAGGGGGAGAGACGGGTCCCCAGAAAAGTAAACGCAGAATTGTTTCTCCCCAATAAAGATGGAGAGGTTTGGGGGAAGCAGATAGGAACAAGTGGGAGAACGGCAGGGGGAGAGACGGGTCCCCAGAAAAGTAAACGCAGAATTGTTTCTCCCCAATAAAGATGGAGAGGTTTGGGGGAAGCAGATAGGAACAAGTGGGAGAACGGCAGGGGGAGAGACGGGTCCCCAGAAAAGTAAACGCAGAATTGTTTCTCCCCAATAAAGATGGAAAGGTTTGGGGGAAGCAGATAGGAACAAGTGGGAGAACGGCAGGGGGAGAGACGGGTCCCCAGAAAAGTAAACGCAGAATTGTTTCTCCCCAATAAAGATGGAAAGGTTTGGGGGAAGCAGATAGGAACAAGTGGGAGAACGGCAGGGGGAGAGACGGGTCCCCAGAAAAGTAAACGCAGAATTGTTTCTCCCCAATAAAGATGGAAAGGTTTGGGGGAAGCATATAGGAACAAGTGGGAGAACGAGCCTGGAGCTGGGCTGCGCAGGGGAGGGGGGCTGCAGCATGGGGTGGGGCAGGCGCATTGCGGTGAGACTGAAGAAGTCCAAACCAGCCATAGCCATGTCTGCCGCAGGGCTGGAGGGGGGGGCAAAGCTCTCTGCAGCCATACGTGAGCTCATCAGCCCCTCACCACTGCAGTCCCCATTTAAGAGAAAAGGAAACTGAGGCTGAGCCAGATCAAAAGACCTACTGGGCCAGCCCTGGGCTCGGCATTGGGTCTCCATCTGCCCACTTTACCCACTGCAATGCATTTGATTTGGACCACAGCCCTATGATGCATTATTTGTTATTAGAAGTTAGTATATAGAATTATTTGTTATCACACTGTGGGGGGTAAGGTCATTTTTACGGCGCCTCTGAATCAGTGTGCCCCCTTTGGGGGTTTTCTTGGCAAAAATCCTGGAGGGGTTTGCCCTTTCCTTCTCTAGCTCGTTTGCCAGATGAGAGAACTGAGGCAAACAGGGGGGAGTGCCTCGCCCAACACCCCAAATATACAGATGAAGACTGGGAGATCAGGGGATGAAGTGATGCATCATGGAGGAGGATCTTGAACCCAAGCCTCTGAGACTTAGCTCACTCTCCACTCTGCAACACTGCAGCATTTCTGCTGTTTTTTATATGGTTAATGTTTCACACACTATTGACAGGGGGCATTAAAATGACTGCTTTCTGTAACTGAGTAAAAGCACCGGGATTTAACTCCCCCAGCAGAGAGGGTGCTGGGAGCATATTGCCACCCAAGTTTCAGTTCTGCTGCGCCTCTGAAGTCCCCCAGAAGCATCCAGTAAGGTGCTCTCATCGGCAGACAGGGCTTTCCTCATAACACAAGGGGTGCGACTGGGCCAGCACTGTGGCAACCTATTCCTTCAGGGAGGATATGGCAAAAGTCCCTGGGAGCCCCAGTCTGGGAAGGATCCGAGGGTGACAGGCTCAAAAGAAAATACTGTGGGTCCTGCTCCTTCCTGAGAGAATCTCCCAGCTGCTGCACCCACTTACATGGTCACACACTCACTTCCCTCTCCCTCATGTTCTGCGGTTCGGCTTTGCTGCAGTGGAACATTCGCAGGGTCACAGCCTCCCGGCAGAAAGCATCCGTGCCCCTGCCTCAGTGGGGAGGGGGGCTGAGTGGAAGGGGAGGGGTGAGGAAGAGAGGACTGAAAGAACAAGAGAAGGTCTGCCTAGGACGGTGAGCTCCTCAGGCTTTGCGTGTGCACTTTCTGTGAGCCAGGCACTGTGCCAAGCACCGGGCATCCAAGGGCCAAAAAAAGGAAAAAATCTAAAGGGGTAAATCAGAAACTGTGCCGAGCTCTAACAGAGCTCAGCACAAGTCAAGGTTAGGCAGAGCTCTAGAGCCCATTTGGGGGGAGGGATTCTACACTGGAGCAAGGTCAAGAGCACATCACCAGGAAGGGAAGCACAAAACATGGCCGCCTGGCTACATTCAGTAAGGCGGGGCCCCCTTTGGGTACTGTTGTCTTTGTGAACCGGCACCTAGGATGCACGGACCAGTCTCAGTAAAGCAATAAAGAAAGCTACAAGAGCATCCCTAAAATCCTCAAGGGCAGACACATCATTCTGGGCTTTGTTTTCCCACAATACCCAAGCACTTAATCAATGACATGTGATATATGTACAATCGGTTGTATCAGATTTAAAATATGTATGTACTTATATGTTACATGTAATATGACATCATATCATCACATCATTCATGTCATCTGCTGTTTCCTTATCCAAACATTTCCAAAGGAGATAAATACGTGTTAGGAATTTTCCTGAGGGGGTCTTGGAACAATTGTGAATGAAGCCGCAATATCCTCCATAAAAATCTCAGAGGAGGAAGCCATTATTTGTTCCCCAGACTTACAGTGAGCTAATGATTGCAACCAGGCGTTTACGCCAGCAAATACCCAGAAGCTCAGAGAACAGAGGCTGCAGTAACTCGTAAGACCTTTTCTTTAGTCACCAAATCCATCCCAAGGACTTTCCAAGGTTATCACAGTGAAAAGAAGGCTGGTATGTCACCGAAATAGGGAGGATTTTGATTGTAGAGCCACTGAAGGTTGGAAATGAATCCCTGGGAAGGGCTTCTGATTCCAAGCTAATTTAGCACATGTTGGTAAAAGAAAGGGAGAAAGGGGGCCAAAAATGGACATTTAGCCCTCAAAAGATTTTTAAAAAGCCTTAAAAATGCTCTTTCATAATAGTGGTTGGTTATTCACCACAATCTCCTGTTTTAATTAAGTCAGAGAAAATCAAAGCTATAAATAGGGTGGAAGTGAAGGGTTAAAGCCTCATTTCAATCTTGATGCTTCAGACCAAGGAGCTACGGCCCTAAGTGCCACAAATGGGGGACCATCCTACAATTTTTGGCTTAGATTTTTGAGGGGTGAATATGTTTCCTTCAAAGGCTGAAGGTGGAAACTCCGAGTTACAAAGTGAACTACTAATCTCAGATGCTCCAAAGTACTCCAGACCACGCCCAAGGAGGGTTTTGTAGTTAAATATTATTCCCTCTTCTTGCCTTCAAACCCATTTTATAGATTAGAGGTCACAAGGCAGCAGAAAGCATAAAATGAAGAGACTGAAAAAAGACAGCTATCTTTCCTTAATTATTCACTAAATTAAGGGATGAGGTTGGGGAAGATTTTAGGAGAAGGAGACTGGGCCTTGTGTAAGAGGTAGCATTTAAAATAAGCTTTCAAGGGACAGTGAGGTAGGGCAGAGGATGGAGCATCAGCCCTGAAATCAGGAGGACCTGAGTTCAAATCTGGCCTCAGACACTTAACTTCCTAGCTGTGAGACCCTGGGCAAGTGACTTAAGCTCAATTGCCTCAGGAAAAAAATAAATAAAAATAAAATCAGTTTTCAAGAAAGCTAGGAATCAAAATGGAGGCTTAATTAAAAACAAAAACAAAAAAAACCCTCAGAATAAGAGGACAAAAGAGAATATAATTAATCCAGCCCTAGATGCTATAACTGAATCAGTCCTGAGTGAATTCCCAAAGACTAAAACCCCAGGACCAGATGGACTTTGCAAGTGAATTCAAAGTATAATCAATTCCAATAATCCCAAAACTATAAAAATGGGGATGGGGCAGCTGGGCGGCGCAGAGTTCAAATCCAGGCTCAGAACTTAATCCTGCCTGCCTTAGTTTCCTTATCTGTTGAATGAACTGGAGAAGGAAGTGAACCCCTCCAGTATCTCTGCCAAGAAAACCCCCAATGGGGTCACAGAAAGTCAAAAACCAAAGCAAGCAAACAAATAAATAAATAAATAGGAAAAGGCGGGATCCAACAAAATTTGCTATGGTACAAATATGGTCCTGCTAGTGAAATCTGGAAGAGTCAATCCAAAGAAAGAAAATTATCGACCGATAAAGAAGATGATGTCGGTAAAGAGCACTCTCTCACAGGCTAAACTCACTTTGTCCCGGGGTGATTTGTGCCAAGATTGAAGGGCAGAAACAATATTAGGAAGCAGGAGCCAGGGCGCCCTGAGTTCAAATCCAACCTCAGACATTTCGTTGGTTGCTATCCTTCACTCTCAAAATAAGACAAATGACACTACAGCGAGGTTAAGGTAGAGTGACCATGGCTGGTCAGACCAATAGAAACCCAGAAGCTCTCCTGAGGGGGTGAAAGCCCACAGGGAGGAGCGAAGTTCTTGCAGAATTTAGGTGGGATTTGAGTGGGCCTGTGCTGCAGTGGGCCCCTGATGAATTCTTACATTGACCCAATTGTCCTGAGCCCCACAGTTACTGTATCCAATCAGGAAGGTAACCCACCCTCCTCTAAAAGAACCTACTGGTCTCCAACTTCTCTAGTTCATTGGGAACTAAGTTCTTTAGAAAGTTAGCCCACCTTACGGCATTTCCCCCCTTGTTAGGCGTCTCCCCCTAGTTCTGCTAGGGAACTTAGCTGCATCTTTCCCCTTATTAATCAGGGACTCTCTTTGGGGTATTAGCCCGCTGCCAACGTAGAATAAAATCTTTGCCTCTTGATTTGGAGATGGTCTCAACCTACAAATCCCCGACCTCCAGGTAATTGGGGTTAAGTGACTTGCCCAGGATCATACAACTAGAAGTGTCAAGTGTCTGATGCTAAATTGGAACTCAGGTCCTCTTGACTTCAGGGCTGGGGTTCTATCCACTGCACAAAATCTTTTGAGATACCTCGCAGCACTGGCCCTAAAGCCCGATATATTTTGTGGGTTCAACCTCCACATCCTATCACTGCCCCAGGCCGGGCACAAATCATCCATATGAACATCTGGAGTAGTGAGGGCTCTAAATTTGCGCATCTCCTGCTTCTTTTAAGCTACTTCACTTCACAGAGCACAGTGCCTTCTTTGATGTGGGTGCACCCCGCTATACAAAATATGCATAGAATCCATTTGGAACTCTACCTACCAAAAAACACATGAGTGATAGGAATACAATTTAAAAACATCTTTTATTTTTAAAAAATGATAGGCCTCAGTGAGAAATATTAATTGCTTAAAGGCAGACTTAGCCAATGTAATTTAATACTGGCTAAAAAAATCATTACTAGAACAGATTAGTTATACAATATACAGGAGCAAATGATCTAATGGCTTAATTTTCAACAAACTCAAAGACCTCAACTATTGGAGCAAGGACGCACTTTTCAACCGCTGGAAAACAGGTCGGCAGTCTGGCAGAAAGTAGGATCAGACTAACACTCTCGATCATATACCAAGCTAAGCTTCAAATGTTTAGATATAAAAGGTCATTTCATAAACAGACTGAAGGAACAAGGAAGAACTTTTTCTTTGAGATCTATAATTAAGAAAAGTACTCATGGCAAGATGAGGATTTAGAAAATCACAGAAGAGAAAGTGGATCATTGTGATTATTTAAGATTAAGAACGTTTTGTATAAACAAAAGCAATGCAGCTAAAATTAGAAGCGAAATCACTAATGGATGAAAAAAGCTATTTGCAACAAGTCTGGGATAAAGATCTCACTTCTAAGAAACATAATAAATTGATTAAAAATTACAAAAATAGGATACTCCCCAATTGGGAAATAGTCTAACAGTCCAGGCTCCCCAATATACAAATTAAAGCTCAAACCAGAAACACAAGTTGGAAGAAGAATTCAATGTTCCATTTTTTATCCTGTGGCTCTGAGATACTTTGAGTATCTCTCTTTCCTGTGAGACAGCTTTGTGGTTTCTTTACAAATCCCAGCCTCCAGAAAATCCTCAGGGTACAACCATGGAAGTGGAGATGAAGTCAGGACATGAGTTTAAGATCTGGTTCCATCACTTACTATCTATAAGAACTTGGCTAAGTCATTTCTTAATCAAGTCATTTCTCTGAGATTTATTTTCTTCCTCATCTGAAAAATGGTGTCTGATCTGGAATCCCTCTGCGGATCTTTCTAAGGTAAGGTTACCTAGCCTTAGTCAAGGGAATTGTCACTGCTGGAAGGCTTGAGAAAGAGAGGCGCACTAAAACACCACTGGCAGAAGGGCGAATTGCTTTGAAGATAAATTTGGAATTATGTGGGAAAAAAATCACTAAATTATTGGTATTTCTTGGCCCAGTGATTCCACTACTGGACATAGATCTCAAGGAAATAGAAAATGTAAAATACCTCCCTGGAAAAACTGACCTGGAAGTAGATCTAGGACAGATAATTCAAGAATTGTTGGACTACCTGAAAGCTATGACCAAAAAAACCAGCCTAAACAGTATCTTTGAAGAAATCATTAAGGAAAACTGCCCTGATATCTAGGACCAGAGGGTAAAATCATTGATAGAATTCCCTTATTACCTCTTGAAAGAGATTCCAAAATGAAAACTCCAAGAAATATTGTAGCCAAATTCTAGAATTATCACATCAAGGAGAAAATACTTCAGCCAGTCAGAAAGAAACAATTCAAATATCAAAGAGCCACAGTCAGGATTAGCCAGGATTTAGCAGCTTTAACATTAGAGGATCAGAGAGCTTGGAATATTATATTCTGGAAGACAAAGGACTTTGGATTTACAACTAAGAATCAACTACCCAGCAAAAATGAGTATAATCTTCCAGGGGAAAAAATGGGCATTCAATGAAATAAGAAACTTTCAAATGTTCCTGATGAAAGGAGCTGAACAAAAAATTCAATCTTTAAAAACAAGACTCAAGGGAGGTATAACAAGACTCAAGGGAGGTATAAAAAGATAAACAGTTAAAAATAAGTTACATAGGAAGATAATACTTGTAATTCTTAAGAACTACATTTCTTCATATATAGGCTGTAGATATGGGTATAATTTGACTTTGATGTAATGATATTTTTTAAAAAGGTTAAAAATAATTTACTAGAAGACAAAAGGGGAGAAACAACAGGGTAAATTGGGGGAGAAAAAACAGGGTAAATTACATTACATAAAGAGGCACAAAAACCTATTAAAGTAAAGGGAAAGAAGAGAGGAGATGAACATTGTTTGAACTTTACTCTCATTGGACTTGGCTCAAAGAAGAAATAACATGAACACTCAGTTGGCTACAGAAGTTTATCTTACCTTACAGGAAAGGAGGAAAGGGGAGAGAAGGAGGGTGGGAGATGCTGATAGAAAGAAGGACAGATTGAGGGAGGTGGTAGTCAGAAGTAAAACAATGGTGAGGAGGGACAGAATGAAAGGTAAATGAAAAGAACAAATGGGAGAGGGAGAAGGATGGAGGGAAACACACAATTAGTAATATTAATCATGAATATAAATGGGATAAACTCTCCTAAAAAACGAAAGTGGGCAGTAGAGAAGATTAAAAACCTGAAACCTACAGTGTGTTGTTTATAAGAAACACATCCGAAACAGAGAGACACACACAAAGTAAAGGTAAAAGGCTGGAGCAGAACCTATTATGCTTTAGTTGAAGTAAAAATTGACCTAATTTAAAGACACAGGGAAGGAAACTATATCTTACTAAAAGTTACCGTAAACAATGAATAATAGCAATACTAAACATATGCACCAGGTAGTATAACATCCAAAATTTTAAAATATTTACTCTAATCTTTATTTGTAACTTACCACCTTGAACACAAGATACTTTATCCTCAACCCCTCCCTCCTTTGCCTCAATATGTGTAGATCAGAGATATGTAGATTAGAGACAGGGAGAGAATTTCTAATCTCCAGCTAATGGGCATCCACTCCGTTTCCAGTTCCTTGCCAGTACGAAAAGGGCTGCCACAAACACTTTTGCATGTGGGGGTCCCTTTCCCTCCTTTATGATCTCTTTTAAATATAAGCCCAGTAGAGACACTGCTAGATCAAAGGGTACACACATTTTGATGGGCCTTTGGACACAGTTCCAAATTGCTCTCCATTAGAATGGTCGGATCAGTAGCATCCAAATTCTTAAGAGTGGAAGCTAAGTTAGTTACAGGAAGAAGTAGATTGTAAAACTATATTAGTTTTCCCCTTTCAAAATTAGATCAATCCAAATAAAGAAGGTAAGGAGGTGAATAGAATTTTAGAAAAGTTAGATATGACAGACCTTTGGAGAAAAACAAATGGGGATAAAAAGGAATATACTTTTTTTCCCCCAGCAATATCTGGCACTGACAAAAACTGACTATGTTTTAGGGCATTAAAAACCTCACAATCAAATGCAGAAAAGACAGAAATATTAAATGCACTTCTTTCAGATCATGCTACAATAAAAATGACATGTAATAAAAGGCCGTGGAAAGATAAACTAAAAATTAATTGAAAACTAAATAATCCAATCTGAAAGAATGAATGGGTCAAACAACAAATCATAGAAACAACCTTAATTTCATCAAAGAAGACACTAATCATGAGATAATACACCAAAATTTATGGGATACAGTCAAAGCAGAAATTTTATGTCTCTAAATGCTTACGTGAATAAAATAGAGAAAGAAGAGATGAATGAATTGAGCATATAACTAAAAAAGCAGGGAAAAGAACAAATTAAAAATCTCCAATTAAACACCAAATTAGAAATCCTGAAAAATCGAAGGATTAATAAAAGTCAAAGTAAGAAAACTCTTAAATTAATAAATAAAACTAAGAGCTTGTTTTGTGAAAAAACAAAACAGATAAAACCTTTAGTTAATTTGATTAGAAAAAGGAAAGAAGAAAAACAAAATTACCAGTATCAAAAATGAAAAAGGTGAATGTACCACAAAGGTGAGGAAATTATAATAATTAGGGGTCATTTTGTCCAATTGTATGCCAATAAATCTGACAATCTAAGTGAAATGGATGGATATTTACAATAACATAAATTGCCCAGATTAAAAGAAAGAAAATCCTTAAATAACTCTATTTTTTAAATAATAGGTTTTTCTTTTCAAAATACATGCAAAGATAGTTTTCAACATTCACTCTTGCAAAACTGTGTGTTCCAAATTTTTCTCCCTCCCTTCCTCACATTGTAGATAGCAATTAATGCACTACATGAATAACCCCATTTTCTTTTAAATTTTTATTTAATAATTACTTTATATTGACAGAATCCATGCCAGGGTAATTTTTTTTTTACAACATTATCCTTTGCACTCGTTTCTGTTCCAATTTTTTTCCCCTTCCTCTCTCCATCCTCTCCCCTTGATGGCAAGCAGTCCTTTATATATAACCCCATTTTAGAAAAAGAAATTGAACAAGCCATCAATGAAGTCCCTAAGGAAAAATCTTCGTGGCCAGATGGGGAATGGCTAAGCAAATTGTGGTGGATGAACGGAATGGAATACTATACTATTGCTCCATAAAAAATGATGAGCAGGGAGATTTTAGAAAAACCTAAAAAGATTTATTTATATGAACAATACTGAGTGAAGTGAGCAGACCCAGGAGAACAGTGTATACAGAAAAGGAAAATGACCATTAGTGGAGAGGCTGTGGGAAAACAGGCACATGATCGCTTTGTCAGGAGAGCTGGGATTTGGTCCAAGCCATTCTGTTAAGTGAGTTGCAACTTACTCCAAAGCCACAAAATTGCCGCCGCCCTTTGACTCTGTGACATCACTATCGCACATGTACCTCAAAGAAATCAAAGGTGAGAAGGGATCCATAGAAACAAAACCATTCAGAGCACCATCTTTTCTTGGAGTAAAGCCCTGGAAACAGCGCAAGGGTACCGCCACTTTGGGGATGGCTCAACGAATTATAGGTATATGAACGTCATGGAAAATCACCACAGTGTAAGAGATACCAAGGGGGCCAGACACAGGAAAACCTGAGGAGATTCGGATGAACTGATGCAGAAGGAGGGAAGCAGAAGCAGAAGCGCCATTTACACCAGCTGCTAGCTGCGAAAACTTCAGGATGCCGATCAATGGGCAATCATGGCTGCTGAAAGCCCAGGAGGAGGCAGATTGCCCGCCACCTGGCACGGGTGACAGGCGCAGAATGAGTCACACCGGCAGACCGGACCGATACCAGAATTGTTTTTCTTTTTTGCTCAATTCTACTTATTTGTTAAAAGGGAAGGGGGGTTTTTAAGGGAAAGTCAAGTGCAAAAGGTAGAGGGGAGAAGAAGAGGGCTAATGATAATGACGTCAAAAAGAAAATGAAGCGTTTCAATGAAGCATTAAAAAAAATACAGAGAAGGTCTTTCAAATGGAGACAGTGATGAGTAGGGCAGCTTTGAAACCACTGTGTTGAATTTGTCAGGGACTTTTGAAAGACCAAGCCATACTCAACGAGGATTCCAATTTCACATAGAATTCTCTTTTTCTGCCCTTTGCGTACAGAAAAGTTCGTGCTGTTGTTGTTCATCAAGTTCATATTAAAAAAAGTCAATTTTTTCTTAATTTCAGAGAGAGGGGAAAGCATCATCCCCCACTTCTCTGCAGAGGTTTAGGGGAGGGGGCAGGAGATGTGGATAAAGTCAGACTTTCTTTTAGAATATTAAGTTCTGCTAGTTTCCTTTCCTTTATGAATCATTATAAAGGCCGGCTCTGTGCAAGAGAGGAGAGGAGAGACCGGGTGGGAAACACAGGTGATAAAGACAAAGCTGGATTTAACTGATAAAAAATGTATTTAAAACCACAGCAATAATAACAGTGCTACTGGGCAGGGAGAAAGGATCCAGAAGCACCTCTGACCTCTGCCCGAATGGACAGAGGATTGGCCAGTATTTTCCAGGGCAGTTACCGAAGACAATAGTCCTAAGAGATCTGTTCTCTGTCCGTTTTGGCTTTGGGCCCGGCCTCATTTTGCAGGGTTGGACTTTTGGGGAGGGCTGGGGGAGAAGATACTACCCAAGTGAACTCTCCTTACAGTTTTGTCCTTATAAGGCAAATAATTATACCTAGTGCCTGTATTCAGTTACATGAGGCCCAGAGCCATAGCCTGGCCTGCCTGTATGTTACATGCATTGCCATATGTGCGTCATAACTAGTCTGCATATGTTTGCAAAACTGATCAATTCAATCTAATAGAAATAAAAGCCCAAATACCTACTGTGTGTCGAACGGTCTGCGAGGTACTCGGCAGATACAAAGTTTCAATGTGTAGTAATATAATGTAGCACATGTGTGTTACTTGTATTGCCATATGTGCGTCATAACTAGCCTGTATATGTTTGCAAAACTGATCAATTCAACAAAACTGAATTCAATCTAACAGAAATAAAGGCCCAAATACCTACTGTGTGTCGAACATCCTGCGAGGTACTCGGCAGATACAAAGTTTCAATATGTAGTAATATAATGTAGCATATGTGTGTTACATGCATTGCCACATGTGCATCATAACTAGCCTGTATATATTTATAAAACTGATCAATTCAACAAAACTGAATTCAACCTAATAAAAATAAAGGCCCAAATACCTACTGTATGTCAAACACTCTGCTAGGTACTCGGCAGATACAAAGTTTCAACATGTGGTGATATAATGTAGCACGTGTGTTACATGTATTGCCACATGTGTGTAATAACTAGCCTGTGTGTATCTGCAAAACTGTTCAATTTAATAAAACTGAATTCAATCTCATAGAAATAAAGACCCAAATACCTATTGTGTATCGAACATTCTGCGAGGTACTAGGCAGATACAAAGTTTCAATATGCAGCAATATAATGCAGCACATGTGTTTTACATGTATTGCCACGTGTGTGTAATAGCACATATGTGTTGTATGTGTTGCTGCATGTGTGCAATGACCAACCTGTGTGCATTTGCAAAACTGTTAACAATACTAGTTCAGATGAGACTCACAACAATCCTGGAAGACAGAGAGGTCCGAATCTCATCCCATTTCACAGCTAACACTGAGCACTATTCCTGGAACACGGTGAGTACTTTTGAAAAAGTGTGTCGTCGTAAGGCCCGACGACAGGTTCCAACGTCTCCATTTTGCAGATGAGGATAGAAGTAAAGGGTCTGCTCTCCTGTAGGTGCTTGGAGGTCCTATTTGAACCCCCTGTCTCCCCACCCCGCTCCACTCCAAAAAAGCCAAAAGCCACCTCCTCCAGTCTGTATAAGTGACTGTTCAATTTAATAAAACTGAATTCAATCTCATAGAAATAAAGACCTTCAGGAGAGCGCCCAGAAAGCAACCGGGGGGATCACTACCGGCCAACTGCTTCTCATTTGGCCTTTGCCCTGTCCAAACCACTAAGAATTTGGAAGCTCGGATAATCGGGGCTCGGTGAAAAATGAAAATATAAACAAAAATCTCCTGCGCGTCCGGAAGGAGCCCGAGAAGCTCATTCGAGTCAACAGCCACTCATCTGGTTCCCGGGCAGGGATTTTCCCAAGTGATTCACCTATTTAGAATGTTCCCATTAGGGAAGACACTCACTTCCTCGCCACTGTCCCGCTGAGGGCCCGCCTCCGTCCCGGCGGTGCTGAATGGAGCCCCTGCGGGCTGGGCCTGGGCCTGGACCCTTAGGAAGATTACTTGGAAAGAAACGAGGGTCACGGAGCCGTTCTTGAAAAACCTGAGAGAAGAAGGCGTAAGGGAGGCCGCGGACAAGCAAGCAGCGGGACTTCCTGACTTAATCTCATATTGAAAAGGAAAAGTCAACCACACAGAAGAGAGATTCATCATTTTGCGTCTGATCCTATTTTTCTGTTCGACCACACGGCTGGAAATGCTTGTTTTACTTGGTGTTTATTAAGTTCAGAATAAAAAGAAATTGAACTATTTTTCAAAAGATCACTTGCACAACTGGATAAAAGAATTACAAAACTGTTCACGAAGGAGAACTCAACGTTTGGACGGGGCTTTGTGAGTAGCATCTCATTTGATCTCAACTCTGGGAGATGGGTACTGTGGTTTTCTCCATTTTACAAATCAGGAAACTGAGGCAGGTGGAGTTGAAGTAACTTCTAAAGGCTCCTCAGCTGAGGTCATATTTGAACTCCAGGTCTGACGCAGGACTGGAGGCAAGGAGGTCAGGTCGGGGTAAGAGGTCACAGGATCCTGGCTCTGTAGCGGAAAGCGCCTTTCAGTCTAGTCCAAACTGCTCATTTCAGAGAAGAAATGACTGATTGGCTCAGGGTCACACAGCCAGTATGTGGGGTAGGGTGGAGGAGGAGGTAGCGCTTCATACACGTGGCAGGAGATGCTGACGAGGCCCCAAATGCTGACGCTTCTCTAACAAAACTGGGGGACGGGGGGACAGGGAGGAAGAGCACGGATTGGAAAATACCCCAAAGCCGTTCCCAAGGCGAGGCAAACCATGAACTCTGGTAAAGCAAGGGGCCTACTCGGGAGGGGCCGACAGACACCTCTAAGCTCCCAGACGTCAAAGCTGGGACCCCAGGAATGATCAGAGGTGGTCTTCCTGCTCCTGGCAGCCTTCCTTGGACTCATGGGAAGAGCTACAGTCACGCTGCTCGGGGATGGACAGGTCCGACCTTCCAGGGTGATTGTGTTGAAACACGAGATCTGTAAAGTGCTTGCCACACAGTAGGCTGAGTCAGACAGCAAGTCCCTTCCAGAGGCACAAAGAGATCGAGAACTTTGTGTGGGTAAGTGGCAGAGAGGCAGAATTTGAATCCAAGTCTCCAGCCTCCAAGCCCAGGACTGTAGCCAGCACATCATTTGCTCCATTCACTGAAGGTCCTGGGGGCGGGAAGTGACCTTTCTCTCCATTTAAAGGGTCCATCCATGTAAGAGGGCATACCCCAAACCAAAGAGAGGCGGGATGGCACAAAACAGGTGAAGAACCTTTGCTTTAAGGTCCTGATTCCCTTACTCACTAAAGTTCACTCTCACTTTCCAATAACACTTCCCATTTGCTTCCTAGTTTCTGTCCACTTCCGTGAGCGTGTGGTTTGACCCCAGGAAGGCCGGCCAGAGCACCGGTTGCGTGGAGCCACATTGCCGGCACATAGTGAATGATTAAGAAGCCCGGATCTTCTTCTAGAACCATACGTTTCCCCCTCCAAGTTAACTGCTCACTCCACAAAAGCCCTGAACCAGTTCTCCTGAGCCAGAATACAAGGAAACGCACCCAAAGGACGGGAAAACCCTGCTCACTTCCAAAACTATGGCTTTCCCAGAAGCCACCAGCAAAGGGAGGCCTTGCCAGTGCCGGCGGCGCAACGGGCAGCACGCTGAGGCCATGGCAAGGACAGCGCTGAGAGTCGAGCAGGCGCTCTCTGGCTCAGCTTCCCAAAACACTCCATGTGACTGAAGTCATCGAATCTCCAGCGAGGACTCCCAGCAGCCCCGGCTCCAACATGCAGCTGACAGGTTTGTGAGAGTTTGACCAAGCCCCTCCCTGGAATGAAACGTTCAGCACGGAGGGAGGGCAGAGAGATGCAAGGAAGGAGAGGCTGAAGCTTCTCCCCACGCCAGTTAAAATCCCTCTTTCTTTTCTCATCCCTCTCACTTCCAGGGCCTTGCCTCTTGTCTAAAGCTTGTGTACAAATGGTGGTACAGTCGGGGGTGCCATGGTGCTGCAAGCACTGGGCTTAGAATCAGGAAGGCTCATCTTTAAGAGTTCAAATCCTGCCTTGGGCACTTGCCAGCTGCATGATCCTACGCAAGTCACTTAATCCTCAGTTTCCTCATCTGTCAAATGAGCTGGAGAAAGAAATAACTAACCACTCCAATATCTCTGCCAAGAAAACCCCAAATGAGGTGACAAAAAGTTGGACGGTGCTCGATTTATAGTTGGCATTTAATAAATCGAGCACTGTTTAAGGCACAGTGGCCACGCAAAAATAAAAAAGGAAATAAGTGGCTCTTCTCTCAAACAACTTCCCATTCCACTGGCGGCAGCACGAAGCAACAGGAGATTTTGCTGTCATTAGGCCTTTCAGTCCCCAGCAGTTAGCATTCTGCTTAGGCTTTGACTCTGCCCTTGGGGAGATAGGATGTGAGTATGTGCATGTGTGTTGAGCGGGGGAGAAGGGGAGGAAATTGGTGACATTAAGTCTTGCCCTGAAGTTTCCTGGGATATTTTGCCCATCAGGAGTTGCTTAAAGATCTGAGCTGGCTAGAGAAATGAGCCATATCTCAGAAAACCACTATTATTACATTGGAGGTGGGGAGAGGGAAATATCTACACAAAATTTCCCTAGAAGTCACGGGTAACCACAACATGGCACCACTATGGGGAAACGGGAGCTCTCCCAATCAGCGAGACAGCAAAAGGACTCGTTTCCAGCAGAAATGTTGGGACTTTATCAGTATTAGAAGACTTACAGGAACTGATGCTGAGGGAAAGGACCAGGACCACTTCAACAACAATACTATATGAGGATCAATTCTGATGGGCGTGGCCCTCTTCAACAATGAGATGAACCAAATCAGTTCCAATGGTTCAGTAATGAACTGAACCAGCTACACTCAGCCAAAGCACTCTGGGAAATGAGTATGAACCACTACATAGAATTCCCAATCCCTCTGTTTTTGTCCGCCTGCATCTTTGATTTCCTTCCCAGGCTAATGGTACACTATTCCAGAGTCCGATTCTTTTTGTGCAGCAAAATAACGGTTTGGACGTGTATACATATATTGTATTTAATTTATACTTTAACATATTTAACATGTATCGGTCAACCTGCCTTCGGGGGGAGGGGATGGGGAAGAAGAAGTTGGAACAAAAGGATTTACAACTATTAATGCTGAAAAATTACCCATGCATATAACTTGTAAATAAAAAGCGATTAAAAAAAAAGAGAGAGATGTTTTCTCCCCCCCACTCCCCAATCAGCCAGCAGATTCACTATAGTATAATATATTACCTTGGCAGTCCTACAAGTGACCCAACAGCATGGATTCTTTGCATTTATTTCCTTGTTGTTTCATCTTATTACATTTGGGCCAGTGATTCTGATCCGTCAGGATCTTTTCTGATTTTGATTCTGTCATGCAGGGCAATGATAATATGAATTATTTTTCTAAGAGAGATGTGAACAAACTTTTATAGAGGAAAGTCAGAACTGAATGAGAACGGTCACTGCATCTTGTGATCATAGGCTTCTCTGATCGCCGGGCAGTTCCGACTTCCAACTATCCATCGGGGCATTTTGTTTCCAGCTCTCTCAGAAGACAGGACTTCCGTCCGGGGGGAGGTAAAGCCGCTACCTGTGGTTTGGTTTCTTTTTTAATTTAAGTAAAAGTCTTGTTAACAGAAATCTTGGGAATTCTGTTCTGTTTTAGCTATTCAGCTATTTTTTAGCTGTTGAAATTACTGGCAAGACCCCTAGATGATGCTGCAGGATCAGAAATAGACTCAGGTTGGAGAAACGGCAAAGAGCTTCCAAATCACTATAAAAGGTTTTTTCTTATCTCAAAACCGATACCAACAGACCGGCGGTGCCCGATAGCCGAACAGACCGTAAAACAATTACCACAAATTTTCTGGCCCTGGAAAAACAATAAAGGAAATCAGTCACGGCATCAGCGGGCGAGGAGGCCCCCAGACGCCATCCAGTCTCACTGGTACCTGAACCGTCATCCCTGCCAGCCACAGCCCCCACAGAGAGTCAGCCGGTTTCTTCTGCCTGAAGGCCTGAGGAAGGAGCACTCCATTTAACCCTGGGGTAGATCTAATCGTGAGGGCACTTTTATTTTATTCCAGGGCAGAAGAACTCAGTAATATCCCATCATTTCTCCATTTTCTCCCTAAGTAATACAAATGACCAAAGATGGGTATCTTTTTGAAAAGTGTCTCTTCCCAGACACAAATGCCAGACTGAACCCCAAATCTATCTTAAGGCCCATTTTTAATTGGCTTTGACAGTGTCCAAAACGTGGTCAAAATCAGCCACCGTGGCAAACAACTGGAAAATGAGGGGACGCCCATCAATTGGGGAAAATGGCTCAATGAGATGTATTTATGAATGTAGTGGAAAAACCATTGTTCTATATGAAATGACAGGCACGCAGATTTTAGAGACACCTGGACTTAATGTGAACTGATACTGAATGAAGTGAGCATAAGCAGAACACTGTGCCCAGCGGGAAGGCTACTGTGGGATGATCAACTACAACAGCCTTAGCTCTTCTCATAATGTCAGCCAAACAATTCCAAAGGATGCGTGGTGGAAAACACCGTCCACGCTGAAAGAACCATGGAGACCAAATGCAGATCAAAGCAGATTATTTTCCCTTAAAATTTCTTTTTGTGGCTTTTCCCTTTGGTTCCGTTTCTTCTTTTACGACATGACTAATATGGAAATCTGTTTACACGATTACATATGTATAGCCTGTATCAGATTGCCGGCCATCTTGAGGAAGGAAGTCAAAGAGAGGGAGGGAAACAATTTGAAACTTACAATCTTAAAAATGAATGTTGAAAACTTATCTTCAATGTAATTGGGAAAGGGATACTATTTACTTTTTTTTTTTTTTGCTTCAATATGTCTTTTTTATTACAGCTTTTTATTTTCAAAACATAAGCATGGATGCTTTTTCTTTTCTTTTCTTTTCTTTTTTTTGGATCAGATTTTTTTTTTTAATAACTTTTTATTGACAGAACCCATGCCAGGGTAATTTTTTGTTTACAATATTATCCCTTGCCCTCGTTTCTGTTCCGATTTTTCCCCTCCCTTCCTCCACCCCCCTCCCCTAGATGGCAAGCAGTCCTATATATATTAGATATGTTACAGTATATCCTAGATACAATATATGTTTGCAGAACCGAACAGTTCTCTTGTTGCACAGGGAGAATTGGATTCAGAAGGTAGAAATAACCCGGGAAGAAAAACAAAATGCAAGCAGTTTCTATTCATTTCCCAGTGTTCTTTCTCTGGGCGTAGCTGCTTCTGTCCATCCTTGATCCATTGAAACTGAGTTAGGTCTCTTTGTCAAAGAAATCCACTTCCATCAGAATACATGCTCAAACAGTAATGTTGTTGAGGTATATAATGATCTCCTGGTTCTGCTCATTTCACTGAGCATCAGTTCATGTAAGTCTCGCCAGTCCTCTCTGTATTCATCCCACTGGTCATTCCTTACAGAACAATAATATTCCATAACGTTCATATACCACAATTTATTCAGCCATTCTCCAACTGATGGGCATCCATTCAGTTTCCAGTTTCTAGCCACTACAAACAGGGCCGCCACAAACATTTTGGCACATACAGGTCCCTTTCCCTTCTTTAAGATCTCTTTGGGGTATAAGCCCAATAGAAACACTGCTGGATCAAAGGGTATGCACAGTTTGATAACTTTTTGAGCCTAGTTCCAAATCGCTCTCCAGAATGGCTGGATGTTCACAATTCCACCAACAATGTATCCGTGTCCCTGTTTTCTCACATCCCCTCCAACATTCTGCATTGTCTTTCCCTGTCATTCTAGCCAATGTGACAGGTGTGTCGTGGTATCTCAGAGTTGTCTTAATTTACATTTCTCTGATTAGGGATACTATTTACTAAAAAAAAATCATAAACAAGTCTGCCACCGCCTTCCAAAGCTCTCGCAGAACACTTGAAGAGGCGGATAAAAACGAAATTCACAGCAACGGGACTAACTTTTGCTTTCCAAAAAAGGGAAGTGAGACGAGTCAATGAGCATTTATTAAATAGCTGTTATCGTGTGGTGCTCCCTGCGCGTCCCTGAGCCGGATCATTCAATGTTTGTTCAGCCGCGGGGATAAGGTCAGACCTCAGTCGAGGAAGGGCTCTTCAGCGTCAACCACGATGCAGGAAAAGATGTGAGCAATGGAACTTATTCCATAAGACTCTAAGCTCCTAGAGGGCAGGGACTTGCCTCTTTGTTTTTTTATCCACAGTGTTTAAAGCATAGTCCCCGGCACACAGTAGGTACTTAATGAACCAGGGATTTTTAAAAATTGATTTACCAGTTTTTTATTTATTATTTATTGATTTTATTGACTGATGGACTACACCTTCAACTCTAGGCTCCACCTCTTGGAACCTCTCAAAGCCTTTCACTGTTTCCTCCTCCCTCTCCCCCAGTTACTGGTACTTCCATCCAAAAATCATTTTCTGTTTGTTTTGCGCATGTTATATTGACTTTTCTGTGTTCGTGCTGTTTTCCCCACGGTAGAAGGTCAGTCAATTTACAAGGGGGGCGGAGGGCAAGTATTTGTTAAGGGCCTTCTACTCATCAGGCTTCATGCTAAGGGGCTTCACAAGCATAATCTCATTTAATCTTTCCAACTGTTTAGCTCCATTTACAGATGAGGAAACTGAGGCAGACAGAGCTTATCACAGCAAACCTTGGAGGGAGGGGCTGTCACCCCCATTTTATAAATGAGGAAACTGAGGCAGAGCTTATCACAGTAAACCTTAGAGGCAGGAGCTGTCACCCCCATTTACAAAGGAGCAAACTGAGGCAGACAGAGCTTATCACAGCAAACCTTGGAGGCAGGAGCTGTCACCCTCATTTTACAAATGAAGAAACTGAGGCAGACAAGTTATCACCAAATCCTTGGAATACTATTATCATTCCCTTTCCCATTTAAGGAATCTAAAGCAAACTAAGTTGGTGCCATAGTGTACAGAACACTGAGCTTGGAATCAGGAAGGCTCATCTTCCCGAGTTCAACTACGGCTCAGACACTTCCTAGCTGTGTGACCCTGGGCCAGTCACTTCACCCTGCCTTGATAAAGGAAGCTTTTCCTAGGCCCAGCGCTACCCACTGGGAATACAAAGAAAGGCAAACTAGGTTCCTGGCCTCCGGGAGCTTACGTTTAAGAGTAGCCGCCAGCTCCGGGAGGACAGGGACCGTTTCCTTTTGATCTTCTGAGGGCTGACCTAGAGTAGCAGCCGCTTAATCAATGTTGGGTGAAATGAATCAAATCAATGGAGAAAGACACAGCCAAGATACACCCCACTACGTCATCACAAGCCAAGGGATTTTTGTTGTTGTGCTTTCCGTAAGACTAAGCACTAATCAGTCCCTGCTCCTTGGCCTAGGGGTCAGGCTCGGTGCTATATACCAAGACGGAAGCAGAGAGACATTTTAAATCGTGGCCAATCCATGGAAAAACCTAAAAAATATATATAAGGAGATCCACCTTTAACGGCCCCTCTTAATTACTGTTTTCAGCTGCAATTCCCAGGGAGAGAATTTTTAAGTGAACAGAGACAGCCAGAAAGCCTCAGGCCGTGGAGCCGGGACTGGCCCTGCCCGCTGAGGCCTAGGCAGGTAACTTAGATGCCGGCAGAGCACGACGGAGGTCCCTTGGACCTTCAGAACTTTTCATTTGCATCCGGGTCTGGAAGCACAAGAGGCCCAGAATCAAAGGACGTCCAGGGCTCTTTATTTTTCTCAACTGAAATACGTGCGGTGGGGACGCTCTGCAGAGAACGCTCATGTCGTCAAACTGCCGGTTTCCCAGGCCTCCCTGGGCCTCCCCAAACGGCCCCTCTCTAGTTTCCTATCGAGCGAGTTCCGCGCCACGGACTTCCGACGGGAGTCCAACAAGCAGAAGTAACTCTGAGAAAGCCCACCCTGGCTTTCCAGGGCTCGCCCCCTCCTCGCAAATAAAGCGGCGGCCGGCTCCCTCGGTGAGCGATGACGTCTTCTCACTGAGATTCAATCTACGTCAATGTAAGAAACTGTCGCTATTTCTGAAGCTTGAAAATGGGGGGGAGGGGGCTGTTCATCAGCGACATAAATCTGCCCTCAGATTCGCCGAGCCCCCCTGCCCCAGCCAACCATGATGGCCCAGTGGATAATTCAACTGATGCTAATTTGCAGCAATTAAAAATTAAATGAAATTAAAATCAAAGGAAGGGGCCTTGGAAGGACACGGGTTCTCCCACAGGTTCTACTCGAGGGACGATACCCCAAGAAGCCCGACAGCAAAGAAAATAACCCAGAGGGAGAAAAGCGTAGGCAGAAGCTTTGGGTGGAAGAACAGTGTTGAAAACAAAGCATGTGCCCGTTAGTTTAGGTGTGACCCATCGGTGCCGTGGGAATATAATCAAAACGGGTGCATCAGAGGGAATGATGATCACCAGGAATTGGAGAAACTTGGGAAGGAGATTACTTGGTATTGATTTGTCTCTGTACACTAGGGGGCGCAGCGGATAGAAGTTCAATCCAAACTCAGATACTTATTAGATTTGTGACCCTGGCCACATCACTTCACCCCATTTGCCTCAGTTTCCTCATCCGTAAAATAAGTTGGAAAATGAAATGGCAAAGTTCTACAGTATTTTTACCAATAAAACCCCCAATGCTTGCCTCAGTTTCCTCATTCGTAAAATAAGTTGGAAAATGAATGGCAAAGTTCTCCAGTATTTTTAGCAATAAAACCCCAATGCTTGCCTCTGTTTCCTCATCCGTAAAATAAATTGGAAAATGAAATGGCCAAGTATTCCAGTATTTTTAGCAATAAAACCCCACATGGGATCACAAAAGTCGGACATGACCGAACAATAAATCTGTGTACTTGTCCACTCCAACACTAGAAACATAAACTTCTTGAAGGCAGGGAATGTCTCATTTCTCTTTGCCTTCGATTCCCCACAGGCCAGGCACATAGTAGGTGCTTACTAACCTGTTGATGTAAAAAAAGCAGAGCCAAAGCACAGGACACGCGAGGGCTGAGACTACACGTGTGGAGAGGCAGCTTTCAAAAATCTGTTTGGTTTTTGATGGTGCAATGGATAGACACTGGAGGAGGACCTGAGTTCAAATCTAGCTGTGTGTTTCTGGATGAGTCACTTAACCCCAACGGCTTCTTAGAAACAAAAACAAACAAGCAAAACGCAAATATCAGCGGCCTGATGAGGTCTGACCCCGGGCCTCTGCCCTCCTCACCACTCTGTCCCACACTAGTAGTCTCCATCTTTACCCTTAGCCCGGGAGCTCCTTCGGGGCAGGGACAGCATTTGGCACTTAGTGAATACTCAATAAGTGCTTGGTGACTGACAGATTTCTCCTAATAATAAAATAATAAAAATCCTAATTTTAAAATTGTAAGTTTTTTACAGGTTACTCTAAAGGGAGTGTCGGATTATTTGGGCCGAAAGGAAGCATCTGGTGTGTCGAAACCCAATTTTTCAACAAATTGTAAGATAATAGAAATAAAATAGACAAGCAAAAAGAGATGTCTTTTTTGGGAGACTTAAACAGAGTAAGAACTGCCATTTCCCTTGCACTGTGTTTACAAAGTACTTTCCACGGTCTTCCTGGGTCCTCCCTTGTGAGGGTGCAACAGATACGGTTATCCCCATTTTACAGATGAGGAAACAGAGGTTAAGCCAGCTGAGCGCCTCCCCTGCAGTCTCACAGACAGTAAGTAGAGAGGCAAGATTCCACCCCGGCCCGCCCCTGAATCCACAGCCATTTTGTTCCCCTCCACACTCATGGCCCTAAAGAGCCCCTCTCTCAACAAAATTACTTCCTCGCATGTGGTTTGCCATCGACAAATCCAATCCACGGTCCTCGGACCCGGGCCGTGCCCAAAGTCTGTAAAATGAGCTGGAGAATGAAATGGCAAAGCACCCCAGCATTTTTACTGATAAAATGGAGTCACATAAAGTCCAACATGATTAAACTGACTAAACAACAAGTGTGTGCACGTGCTCCCCCTCCCCCAATACAGACTCCCTTCCTCCCCCTGTAGAAATATAAACCCCTTTAAGACAGGGAAGGTCTCATTTTATAATGCAAAGTTATGAGTGATAAACTATTAAAGCTTAAATAGGAAGACCGGCAGCCGGAGCCTCGTGTGCTGCTCGATGTCCCTTCCAAGAGGGGGATTCTTTGTTTTCTTTCCAATATCTGGAACTCAGTTTCCTCATCTGTAAAATGAGAAGGCTGGGGATCTTCTCGACTCCCAGCAGCTCCTGCGATTCCTGAACCGAGCAAGAAGCTTGCGATCATCTGAGCAGCGTTTCACAAAGCTGGCCTGTGTGCCAAGTACCGGGGTTACGGAAAGTCGTAGGGCACTGCCAGTCTGCAGGGACCCCCGTGGGTGCAGGGGGCGGGGCCAGGCCGGGCGCTCATGGGCCCATCTGCTTGCCTTGAAATCGCTCACCTTGGGACAAGGCTGTGGGGAATGGATTCTTCAATCACCCCAGTCACGTGGTCCTGAACTTTGGGGTTGGTTTTCATTTTAATCCCTGTATTCCAAAAGAATTGATTTTTTATGCAGACAAGATTAGAAGGGAAGCAACAAACTGGGAAAACATGTTTACAGTCAAAGCTTCTGATAAAGGCCTTATTTCCAAAATATAGAGAGAACTGACTCTAATATATAAGAAATCAAACCATTCTCCAATGGATAAATGATCAAAGGATATGAACGGACAATTCTCAGACAAAGAAATCGAAACTATTTCTAGCCATATGAAAGAGTGTTCCAAATCACCATTGATCAGAGAAATGCAAATTAAGACAACTCTGAGACACCACTATACACTGTCCGATTGACTAAGATGACAGGAAAAAATAATGATGAATGTTGGAGGGGATGTGGGAAAACGGGGACACTGATGCATTGTTGGTGGAATTGTGAACATATCCAGCCATTCTGGAGAGCAATTTGGAACTGTGCTCAAAAAGTTATCAAACTGTGCATACCCTTTGATCCAGCAGTGTTACTACTGGGCTTATACCCCAAAGAGATACTAAAGAAGGGAAAGGGACCTGTATGTGCCAAAATGTTTGTGGCAGCCCTGTTTGTAGTGGCCAGAAGCTGGAAATTGAATTCTCCATCAATTGGAGAATGGCTGGGTAAATTGTGGTATATGAATGTTATGGAATATTATTGTTCTGTAAGAAATGACCAGCAGGATGAATACAGAGAGGACTGGCGAGACTTACATGAACTGATGCTGAGTGAAATGAGCAGAACCAGGAGATCATTATACACTTGAACAACAAGACTATATGATGATCAATTGTGATGGACGTGGCCCTCTTCAACCATGAGATAATTCAAAGCAGTTCCAATTCTTCAGTGATGGGGAGAGCCGTCTGCACCCAGGGAGAGGACCATGGGAACTGAGGGTGGACCACAACAGAGCATCTTCACTTTTTCTGTTGATGTTTCCTGAATTTTGTTTTTTTCTCCCTCTTTACCCAATTTTTCTTGTGCAGAAAGATAATTATATAAATATATAGAGAGAGCTATTGGATTTAATATATATTTTAACATGTATTAAGCTACCTGCATCTGGGGGAGGGGGTGGGGGGGAAGGAGGAAAAAATTTGGAACAGAAAGTTTTACAAGGGTCAGTGCTGAAAAATCACCCAGGCAGATGTTTTGTCAATAAAAAGCTTTAGTTCTGATAAAGGCCTCATTTCCAAAATATATAGAGAATTGACTCTGATTTATAAGAAATCAAGCCATTCTCCAATGGATAAATGGTCAAAGGATATGAACAGACAATTCTCAGATGAAGAAATTGAAACTATTTCTAGCCATATGAAAAGATGCTCCAAGTCATTATTAATCAAAGAAATACAAATTAAGACAACTCTGAGATACCACTACACACCTGTCAGATTGGCTAGAACGACGGGGAAAGATAATGCGGAATGTTGGAGGGGATGTGGGAAAACAGGGACACTGATACACTGTTGGTGGAATTGTGAACACATCCAGCCATTCTGGAGAGCGATTTGGAACTATGCTCAAAAAGCTATCAAACTGCATACCCTTTGATCCAGCAGTGTTTCTACTGGGCTTATACCCCAAAGAGATACTAAAGAAGGGAAAGGGACCTGTATGTGCCAAAATGTCTGTGGCGGCCCTGTTTGTAGTGGCCAGAAACTGGAAAATGAGTGGATGCCCATCAATTGGAGAATGGCTGGGTAAATTGTGGTATATGAACGTTATGGAATATTATTGTTCTGTAAGAAATGACCAACAGGAGGATTTCAGAGAGGCCTGGAGAGACTGACACGAACTGATGCTGAGTGAAATGAGCAGGGCCAGGAGATCATTATACACTTCAACAACAGTACTATATGATGATCAATTCTGATGGACGTGGCCACCTTCAACAATGAGATGAACCAAATCAGTTCCAAAGGAGCAGGGATGAACCGAACCAGCTACACTCAGCGAAAGAACTCTGGGAGATGAGGATGAACCATTACATCGAATTCCCACTCCCTCTATTTTTGCCTGCCTGCATTTTGGATTTCCTACACAGGCAAATTGTACAATATTTCAGAGTCCGACTCTTTTTGTACAGCAAAATAACGGTTTGGTCATGTATACTTATTGTGTGTCTAATTTATATTTTAATATATTTAACATCTACTGGTCATCCTGCCATCTAGGGGAGGGCATGGGGGGAAAGGAGGGGAAAAATTGGAACAAAAGGTTTGGCAATTGTCAATGCTGTAAAGTATAACTTGTAAATAAAAGGTTATTAAAAATAAATAAATAAAATAAAAAGCTTTAATAAAATTTTTTTAAAAACTGATTTTTTTTTTTTTGGTAATTGTATGTACTGTATATATTTTAAAGACATGAGTGGGAAGGAGGAGCAGTGTTCTCCAGAACATCCAAAGGGTCCACGGCCTTAAAAAACTGATTGTTTAACTTGTGGCCAAAAATCTGCCCCTCCCTCTCCGCCCGGGCAGCCCATGATCTGGAAATGACCAAAGACCCCTCAAAGTGGCCACCGTCAGAAGGAGAAAAAACCAGTCTGGCTGCATCTGAGACAAATGGCTCAGGCACCCACCCACAGAATTCCCACCCATCCCCCCGGGAGGGAAAGGTATCTTCCTTTTTCCAAAGGGCAAAGCCGGGGATTTCGGGGCCAATTGTCCGTGGAGGCCCAAGAGTCCACCTCCTCTGACCCTTGACCCGGCCCCAGCAGGAGCCGTTGGTGTCCACCGAACATTCCAGGCCTCCCTGCATTCCAAGCCATTGAGCAAGTTCGCCCGGGCCCCCCCAGCTTTGGGATGGGGCGGCCTCCCCGGGCAGAGCTGGGCCTCCCTGAAGTTCCCATCCCTCACTCCCCTGGGGCTGCCCAAGGAGAGAAGCTGGCAGATGACAGAGTGGGGGAGGGGGAAGGGGGGAACAGCCCGGGAGGAGAGGAAGAAGAACAGGAAGGAAGAGGTAGCAGCGGAACACAGGCCAGAGGCTCGGGTACTTTTAGAAATCGAGAGATTGTCATCCATTTTTCTTTTTTTTTTTTCCTTTCTTTTTTAAAACGTGCACTCCCTGCGAACTCCGGGCCTTCCTCCTGGGGTACAGCACCATCCCCCGTTCTTTCTGAGCCGAGTGCAGGCCCAAGCCCGTGATCATCCGCACGTGGACACCCCCTCCTCCCCTGCTCCCCTGAACGAGACAGAACCCCTCCGTGTTTGTGGGAGCTCCTCGTCTCTGTTATTAGAAGGGAAGCTCCTAGTTCCTAACAAGCCGAGATCATCTCATTCTTTGGACGTACACCCCCAATGCCCACAGTACAGTGCCCGGTACACAGCAGGCGCTTAATAAATACAAGTTGATCAATAAGCCGGGCGCCGTGTCTGGCAGTAAGCACCAGAAACAGTCCGGCACTCTCTCCATTATATCACCCAGACTAGAATCCAAGACTCCCAACTTTCAGTTCTTCCTCTACTGTTATTGCTGTTGTTTTCGTTATCAGATAAATACTCCCGAGTTACCAAAGCAATGGGCACCCGGAGCTTCCTAAGGCTCTAGATAAAGTGGGGGAACGGTCCAAGAATCAGCCCAAGGTCAGCCTGCCCTTGAATGGAGCCAGAATTCTCTGCCCCTTAAAACTCAGCATCTCCATCCAATCATGTCTGAATTCTTGTTTTGTTTTGTTTCATTTTCTGAAGGGAAGAAAACTCAAGCACATGGGAAATGAGAATGAAGGAAGGATTTTTTTTTTTTTTTTTGAATTTAGCTCCACCATGAAGGTTTCTGGAGATCAGCAACGGCCTGCTTTTGCCCTTCTTATATGTCCAGAGCCTGGTACACAGTAGGTGCTTAATAAATTTCTGCTGACTGACTGGCCCACACAAACCCAGATTCTGAAGATGTTCCAAAAGTCCATCCTGTCTAAGGCCCGGAGAGACATTTCAACAATTCTTATGCTGTAATGGATTCTATAAACTTGGGTCTTATTGGGGCATTTTTAAAAGTTTCATCTCTATCTTTAAAATAAATAAAATGAAATAAAAAATAAAAAAAAATAAAAATGTCTCATTATCTTTGTGGGTCTCCAGTTGGCCCCTTCAGGTTCCATACCCAGGATCCCCCCAGTTGTCTCCCACTGAGAACAGAACCATTAGAAACACGCCACATGCACCTAGCAAGCTGTCGGTCATTTCTAGGGCTGCTCGTGGTCCATTTGGACCCCAGGAGAAGCCACTGGATCATGGGAGGTTCCGGACCGTGAGGGAAGCCTAGGAACATCACCCCAGAATGGGGGTTAGTCGTGCCAACTCCTCAATGTGGGTCAAGAAGGCCCAGGCCGGCTCCGTGACTCTCCCAGCCCGGCAGGAGCTCCGGCCGCCTCCGGGGGAAGCACAGGCTGAAAGAGGCCCACGACAGCCACAGTGCAAAATGACCCAGGAGGAATCATTTGGCAGGGAACCTCAAAAACCATCCAGGAAAATGTCAGCTCCCGAAAGAAGGAGCTGTTTTGTCTGGTTTTCTCGGTGCCCCGGGCCCTGCACCCTGCACCCCCAGCAGGCGCTGCTGCTAGACGTCTGTGGGCCCGAGCTAGAAAAATAACAATAAGCATCTCAGCTCTCATTTCTATGGCACTTTTCATCCCCGAGCCCCATCCCCCTTAAGGCCCTTCCTCTGTTGATTATCCCCGGTTTATCCTGGATAGCGCTGGTTTGCACAGAGCTCGTTGCGTGCTCTCTCCTCCATGAGACTGGAGATCAGCAACCGCCTGTCTTTGCCCTTCTTGTATATCCAGAGCCTGGTATGCAGTAGGTGCTTAATAAATATCTGCTGACTGGTCCACATCAACACAGGCTCTGACAAACAGACTGAAATCAAGTGGGGGCAAAACATCTTCACAGCTAGATTTCAACATTCTTGGTTTCTCTTGTAATACTCTGTATTTTACGCATTTTAAAACATGATTCTGAGAAGAGCTCCCTCAGCCACACCCACTGTTGCCCCCCAAGGGCTCCAGGACAGCCACGAGGTTAGGAGCCCCTGCCCCCTTGTAGAGGGTGCTTTCGCCACCCAGTGCCAACTTCAGGGAGAGACCCAACATTAGAATATCACCTCTCCCCTCTCCCCCACTTGCTTCCTTCTTTTTCTCCCCTTCCCTTTTTTCTTTTTCCTTCATCTGTTACTCTTCCCTTCTCTCTCTCCCCCCTTTCCTTTTTTCTTTCTCCTTCCATTTTGTTACCCCTTCCTTCTCTTCCTTCTCTCCTCCCCTTCCTTCTCTTTCCTTTCTTCTTTCTCCCTCCTTTATCTGTTACCCCTTCCCTGCTCCCTTTCCCCATCCCTTTTTTCTTTCTCCTTCCAATTTGTTACCCCTTCCTTTCTCTCTCCCTTTTTTTTCCTCCCTCCCTTCTCCCTTTCCCCATCCCTGTTTTCTTTCTCCTTCCATTTTACTTGTTACCCCTTCCTTTTCTTTCTCCCCTTTCCTTTTTTCTTTCTCCCTCTTTTATGTTATCCCTCCCTCCTGACTCTCTTCCTTTTCTTTCTCCCTGTTATCCCCCTTTCCTTCTCTTCTTTCTCTCCCCTTTTCTTTTTTCTTTCTCCTTCCTTTGTTACCTTCCCTGCTCTTCCTTTCTCTCCCCTCTCCCTTTCCACCTCCTTTCTCTCTTGTTTATCCATCTCTCATACACACACATACAGAAGTTGGAGGCACACCATTCACATTGATCAGACCTTTTAATTTATTTTAGAATTGTTACTGATACCTTCTGTTTTTCATTCATCTTCATTTCCTAATATGCACGTCCCCTCTTTCCTTCCCAAAAAAATGTCTTTAAATGAGAGGGGCAAACAGCAGCAGGGCCACAGAGTCTGACAAGCTACATAGTATTCCTTACCCACAGTCCTCCACCTCTGTTGTCACCGGAGGAGATGAGTTTTGTGTCACCTTTTTCTCTGAGCCAAACATGGAAAGTGGACTCTTAATAAGGAAACAGAATTACTGGCAACCATTTTGGAAGCGCTCTGAGGGGCCTCTCCCCCTCCCTGCCCAATCCATCATGGTGTGGAGAGGAGCCCCGACTTCTTTGCCAGGAGGATACAAGCTCCAGCAGGCCCTCCACCAAGCCAGAACAGCTTCCAGGACAGGTAGGCCCTCCAGATCAGCCTAGGTGTGGTGCCGTTGGCCCCCTCGGGCTGAAATCCAGGAATTCTCCAGGTCCCAGTGGGAATGGCGAAGGTGGACCTTCTCCCTCCCCCCACCCTATCAAGGAAAAACCCCTGCTTCAGATCCTTAGGGAGACCCCACAGAAGCAAAACAAGTATTAAATATTTACTGGGGTCAAGTCCTACAGATACAAATAGAAGCAAAAAGGAAAGGGCCCCTTCCTCAGGGAGCTTCCATTTTAAAGAGGGAAGGTAAATCACTGTTCTGGAACAGTCTGGAGGCTCTGGATTCAAATCCCATCTCTGGCCCTTATAATCATGACCTTGCTGAGCCTGAATGCCTCTCCCCCCACCAAAAATACGATAGGGTTGGCTCAACGGCCTGCATCCCTTCCAGCCCTCGATGATCCTATGTCTGACCTCAGCCGATTGGACCAGCAGGTGTTTGAGGATCAAGCTGGGAGTCAATCCAGTTTCCTCCTTTGCAAATACTGCCGGGACATCTAAGAATTCCTTCTGAAACTTTGCTCTTCCCCTTGGACATCTGTCAAGTCCCCCGGAGGCCTCGGTGATGGGGACGGCCAAAACACTAACTAGGAGCTAGTGCCAAGCTGGGGCCTTCCTCTCCGAGGCCCAGTCTGGCTGAGTCGGGGGTCTCACCACTCATGGGCTTGGCCACCAAGGAATAAAGAAAACTACTGAGGCCCGTGTGGGGGCCCCCATCTCTGGGAGCTACAAGGAAATCCCTCGGGCTGTTGCGGTGCAGAAGCAGAACATGGAGACTCACACCTGGAATTGTTTTTAATTAGGATGTCGTGTGTGTGTGTGAGTGAGTGTGAGTGTGTGATAGTGTCCCACTACAATTTCTGTGCCCGTGTTTATACTCCCACACTCTCTCCCTGCTTTCTACCCATTTGCTACAGCTACTGAATTTTCCCCACTATAAGATGATCCGTGTCTGCCCTTTGGCTGGGAACCTTCCAAGGTAGAAAGAACGAGGAACGCTTCTCTTAGGAGTTTCTTCCCAGTCATTTTTATTCCCCCAACACAAAGAGCCAACTCGGGAAAACTCAAGACACTCGGGATCTGAAATTGTCAGGTGATAAATATGGGGGGAAAGCCAAGCTGAAAGAAGTGGAGGATCTTGCATTGAATGTCAGCAATGGCTCCACTGTTCTGTGCCTTTCTACGGCCAGACGCCTCTTGATGCATCTGAGAGAACAGGGGAACCAGTCAACAAGACGGGGTTCAAGTTCAGCGGTAGGCACTTTCTAGCCGTGAAACCCTGGGCAAGTCCCTCCCCACTGTCTGCCTCAGTTTCCCCCTCTGTAAAACAGCAGTGATAACATAACACTACCTGCCCCTCCCAGATCAAACAAGAAAATATCTGTGCAGGGCTCTGCCAACTGTAAAGCCCTCTGGAAATGAGATCTTTTGTAATCCTGTCCTCTTCCTTTTTTCTTCATCATTCTACAACATGGTTCTCGAAGTCAAGAAGAAAAAGGCTACCTCAGGAAATGAGGAGGGGGGTGTAAAAATGAATCATCCTGCAAAGAAGTAGTCATCCAACCAAAAGTCATGTGATTTCCTCTTACAAACAAATGATTTCTGTGTTGTGTTTTCAATAAAAATTCGATCTCTTAAGGTCTCACTGTTGGGAATTTGTTGCTATTTTTATTAAAATTTTATTTATAAAAAATAAAAAATCATTGGTGGGAAAAAAAAAAAAAAGAAAATCTATAGCCCATGACTAGAGGGCGGGCCTCGGGAGCAGGAAAATGTGGGTTCAAGCCCCACCTTTGACTCCTGGGGGCCGTGTGAGCAGGGACACGCCATTTCCCATCTCACGCTGTGGAAGCAGCTCCCTGTTACAGAAGAGCTGCTGACTGGCCTCAGAGCTGGAGTTTCCACACAGGGAGTTCCCCACATCTATGAATTCCTAAGTCTGGAACGTAAAGGAAAAAGTGAATAAACAAAACTGCAAAGGAATAAAAAAAAAAAAAACCGGGAATGGTTTTAACTGAGAAAGTAAAAGCTGGCAGGCGAGCCATGCTCCTGGCATCCTTTGGGGCAAAGACCGCATCCTAAGCAACAGAAAAGGCAGAAAAGAAAGATGCTGGTCATCAACATCAGCAGGAATGACCGGAAGCTTTCATGAGGCTCCTCAGAGCGGGTTGGAGAACAGCAAGTGCAGAAGAAAACTTGCAGAACTTCCCTGGCTACCAGTCAGAAGGGGAAGGGTTAGGCTCCAAAGACCCCAGATTCATCTCATCCGATGTGTGACGCAGATGGGGAAACTGAGGCACAGAGCGGTCAGCGCCTTCCACATAGGCAGTGATCGGCAGAATCGAGCTACAAACTCCGGTCCGTTGATTCCAAAGCCTTCCCTTTTACACGTCAGAAAAGGAGACTTTAAAAATCTGAGTTCAGCAGGGAAATGAGTGTGAACCACTACACAGAATTCCCAATTCCTCTGTTTTTGTCCGCCTGCATTTTGGATTTCCTTCACAGGCTAGTTGTACCTTATTCCAAAGTCCGATTCTTCTTGTGCAGCAAAATAACTGTGAGGACATGTATACATATATTGTATTTAACATATACTTTAACATATTTAACATGTATTGGTCAAGCTGCCATCTGGGGGAGGGGGGTGGAAGGAAGGAGGGGAAAAGTTGGAACAGAAGGTTTTGCAACAGTCAGTGCTGAAAAATTATCCACGCATATTCTTGTAAATAAAAATAAATAAATAAATAATAAAATTTTGAAAAATAAAAAATAAAAATATGAGTTCAATCACTCAGGCTGAGACTAGAACACAGGAGCTGCAGGGTTTTGTTTTATAATAATAATTGCATAAACAAATTAAAGCAAAATGGGGGGAGGGTGTCCAAAAACTGGCCCACTCCAGACATCACCACCCCAAGAAGGAGCAGTCGTCCCTGGCTCTCGTGGTTTGCTTTTTCCTTCACTAAAAGGTGATTCTGGGGTCTCTTTCTGAAGCTGAAATTACTTTGTATTTCCTTTGTATATTTTGTATTTCAAGGCACTTGGAATCACGACTAGAAAGTTGGCCCCAGAGTCTGGGAGAACTGGGATGAGCCCTGCCTTGGATACAAAGTAGCTCCGTGACCCTGGGAGAGTCCTCTCACCTGCGGGAGTGGGGCGCCACATCCAGAAGGCTCCCGCCTGCAGGCAGTTTCACACACAAGAAGGGCTCCTACGTGTGGTCCCGGAGAACTGAGCGGTATCTTCTCCCCTTCTCCTCATTTGTTCCCACAATCCCAACTACCGACCCTCACTGCGCCCTCCCCCTCAGTATCCCATCTGCACCTCCAGTTCACCAAGCTCAAAGGGAAGCACCCCCCTTCTCCCGTAACAAGGGGGTGACCACAACAGCTAGCAAATACGGAGCGCCTCAAGGGCTGCAGAGCATCTTGCAAACGTCTCCCCTGTTCACTGCAACAATCCCCAAGATGCACCATTTTACAGATGAGGAAACTGAGGCTGACAAAGAGGAACCTGCCCAGGGCAGACAGCTTGGAAGTGTCTAAGGCAGGATCTGAATTCAGAACCTCCTGGCTCCAGGTCCCATGTTCCACGCCCCGAGGTAGCCAGTCCCAGGGGAAGGCTCACCTCTATCTGTGCCTTTAAACTTCGCCGAGCCTTTATAAACACCATCTTCCCCATGATCACCCTGGAAAGTTTGCTGCCATTACTGCCCCCACTTTACAGATGTGGTAACTGAGTGTTCAAGGCTGCATATGAACCCAAGTCACGGAGGGCCCAGTCTCTCGCAGACCCGTGACCATCCCCTCCCCACCCCCAATGGCTTATCTTCCAGAAAGCCTCCTTTGAGCCCTCAAAAGAGACCTTAGAAGGTGCCAACGCAACCCCCTCATTTGATAGATAGGGAAACTGAGGCACAGAAAGGCAAAGTCACTGGGGTTCAGGCTCACAGAAGCGGTAAGTATCCGAGGCAGGATTTGAATGCAGCTCTTTCTAACACCTGCTATACAGGATAGCACCCCTCCTTCAGCCCTCCCGCAACATTCAGGTTTGAACACGTCTTCCTGAGCATTCCAGATAACCTGTTTTAGTCAGATTTCCCCTCCTGGACCTAGAAGGGCCAGAGCATCCAAGGGCTTTTCGGCTCCCCCAACCCCTCGGGGGGTACACCCTCGGTGCGGCTTCTGCTCTCGACGGGAAGACCTGAGAAGGGCAGGCGAGCTGTTCGTTTCCGATGGCCACGCATCTGAGTCCACACCGCTGCATTGAGTGGGACGGGAGAAGCCGTGGCAAGTGAGCAGCAACTCGCAAAACGTGAGCAGAGAGAGCGGGCGCAGGACGGGAGCAGGAAAGCCCGAGGATGCGCCCGAGACGCTGGGGAAGGCCGAGGCTGGGCAGCCTGGCCACGGGCTCCTGCTGTACAGCTCCCACCCCCCGGGACACCCGCATCCAAAGGCCCTAGATGGGCCCCTATTCTACCTGCCAACACCCCGCTTCACTGTCCACGACCAAAACCCGGTCCCGGGCCGGGGACGGCGCTCGCCCAGACCCCTCCGGCAGCCACAGCCGTAGAAAGAAACATTTTGTGGAACCCACTTTTTCCTTCCCTGTTTTCTGGAGAGAGCAGACTAAAGTTCTGCCACCAACACAGGAAAAGTAAAGCCTTCAAAATAATGCCGATGGCCCACTGCAATTTGGCCGCCCAAAATAGCACCCATACGGCGCAGGCTATGAAGTGAAAATTACCAGTTTGGAAGCACCGAGTCAAATTATAAAGTAAAAGACTCGGACCCCCCAAAAAGCTTAAATGAGCCCAGAATCCCGGACCCTCAAAGGCAGGAAGGGACTTCTCTAACCTGAGCGCCTTCCTGACAGTTCCTGTGTGGAATCATCCATTCCAAATGAGCACTGCCCAGATGGGAAACTCACTACCTTCGGAGGCAGCCCATTCCACTTTGGGTCACCAGTGGGGAGCAGAGGCAAATCCTGTTAGCAGAGCGCTTTTTCCTTGTGATACCCACAGTTCTCTTTCTCTGGCTGCCAACGCCTCAAAGGGAGCATCTCCACCCCAGATTCAATCATAGGAACATATCTCTTACCCAGAGTCCTTTGGGTGCCCAAAGGCAGCCCTTCATCCACCTCCAAGTCTCTTCTCCTCCAGACTAAACTTTTCCCTGAGCCCTCCCCCCATGCCATTGTACCAGTCCCTTGGCTGCCCTTTGTCAAGATGGTTCTTCCTAAAACCTGGAGGCCAGAGCTGACCACGGGACTGTGGGTGGGCTCTGCCAGGGGGCCGTAGGCAGCAGAGCTCTGCCCTCCCTCTTCCGGGACACCCTGCCCTGCTGGATGCAGCAGACACTGCCCCAAGATTCTCTGCAGCTCTGGGTCATACCGGTCAGGCCTTTGTTTCCTCATCTGTAAAATGAGAGCAGACTCAAGGCCTCCTTCCCTCCTCTAAGTGGACGATCCTTTGACCTTTTATCTTACTGGATCTAACCCATCATTCTCAGCCACTCGGTTCTTCCTGGATCCCGACTCTTTATCCAACAGGTTTGCTATTTCCCAGCTTTGTGACATCTGCAAACTCAACAGGCACGCCTTCATCCATGTCATTAAAAAAAAAAAAAAGTCTCCCATGGGGAATTGCTACAGAAGGGGGAACTAGCTTAGTCAAGCTCCCCGGTGCTTGACTTCAGGTTCACTTTTCTCAAGTGCCAAAGAAATGCCATTTAACGGACTGATTCTAATTATTTGTTACTGTTAATTCCTTGAAGACATGAGCTATCTTATGGCTTCTTATTTCATGACTTTATCACCAATCTGCTGAGCCCCCAAAAAAGTCTCTACCTGTGTGGAGAGAGAAGGTATCGATAAGTGACTTTAAAGTTCAGATCTCAATCTTAACTGGAAGAAACAGTCCCTTTTTCCAGATCACTCAGGCAGTGTCTATAAAGGCAAACGATCCTTTCGATGATCCAATTTCTGAATTGTAATAGAATTCAAAAACCCAAACAACGTGGCTTTAAAAAAAAATTAAGGTCTTTTAAATCTCGCCAATTTTCTGTCTCTGTAATCACTCAATGTTTCAGGTTATATATATATATAAATTATAGCTTCTGATTGGAAGAACCCATGCCTGGGTCATTTTTTACAACATTATCCCTTACACTCACTTCTGTTCCGACTTTTCCCTTCCCTCCTTCCATCCCCTCCCCTAGATGGCAGGCGGTCTTATTCAGGTATATTTTTGAATGGGAAATGATCGCCATGTTTTGGTTTTATATTTGTTATCTCTTTAGGCAAGCCTGGTGCTTGATAAGAATCTTATAGAAGGGGCTGAAGAAAAAAATAGGATAGGAAAAAACACCAAAACATCTGTCTTGGACGGTCCTTGGGACAATCCCTATTTATTGAACAGGTTGGACAGAATTGTAATCGATAGCCTTAGGACACCTATCCCAAGTCCCAGGGCCAAGTAGTGCAGGGAATTGAAAGCAAAAAAGAAAGTGTCCCTGCCCTCAAGGGGCTGCCAATCCTCTGCCAAAGTCAATTTATGGGGTTCTAAAACTTGAGTATAAACAAGATCATCACTGGCTGAGTCTCTGGACACATATGGGTCTGGCCATTTTCTATTAAGTATTTTCTCCACCTGCCCTGAAACGTGAAACATGAAACGTGATGTGCCACAAAACCTAACTCATGGAACCGCTCCCCTCTCCCACACGTGGCTAGCGGCTCATCCCATTGGGAAGGCAACACTGCACGTCTGGGGCTATGATTCAGTTTGCAATAGCAAATATTTAGAAATTAAAAAACAAAATCTACTTAAAAATGCCTCAATGGTCTCCTTCCAAAAACTCATGCTGACGCTGCTCGTTTGACTTTAAGAAGTGACTTGCAAGAGGCTAGAGTGAATGTAACTTTTTTCCTTCCATTTTGAAGTTCCGTGTACATTCTGTAAGTAAAATATGGCGGCTTCCCAACCGACAGGAGTACAACAGTCATCTGGGGATGCCCCGCTTCGAAATCATTTCAAGTTTTATTTTATTTTATTTTTTTATAACTTTTTATTGACAGAACCCATGCCAGGGTAATTTTTTTACAGCATTATCCCTCGCACTCACTTCTGTTCTGATTTTTCCCCTCCCTCCCTCCACACCCCCTCCCCCAAATGGCAAGCAGTCCTTTACATGTTGAATAGGTTACAGTATATCAAGTTTTATTTTTAAAAATCAGTCAGACCTGCAGCACCTCCAGCCCGGAAAGCTTCACAAAGCTGAATGTCTAAAATTCAGGAAAAGGCTTCTTCTGGAAAGGTTCAGAGTAAACAAGCAGAACAAGTTGCAATCTCCAAATGGAGCTTCTGCTCATTTCCCCCTTTTCAGAAGGGGCCCCTGAACTGAATCCAGATCACCTCCAGGTGGGCCTTTGGGGTCCTTCTCAGCTCCCGGGATGCCTTCCCAGACCCAAAAGCCAACGATAAAAAGGGAGAGAATTATTCGAGTCCCCAGAGTGGAGCCATTTAAAGGGGCCATGATCTGCTGCAGAAATCCAGAGTGAATGGGAAGGCAGAGATCTCGGGAAGTCAATTTCACTTGCTTATTTCTCTAGGGGAAATCAGTTTGTTGGGACAATTATTTTCTTTGTCTTCCCCTAAGTCACACACAAAACTCAAGCGAGAAGGGGGTTTTCTTGTTCCTTTTCACAACAAACTGGCGTGGCAAACGCGCATTTTCACGAGACACAAACCATTAGGATCTTTTCTTTTCTTTTTTTTTTTAGTTTGGAATCCTTGAAAAGCGATTTCAAGAACTGACAACGTTTCCCAGCTCCCCCCTGCATCATGGGGAAGCAGAGGTGGCTGGGTAAAAGGAGCCTCCTCTTTCTGGCTGGACGAAGGACAAGTCCCGATTCAAACACCAAATGACAAAGATGGTATAGCTCTGGCCGGGGAGATGTATACAATCCCATCTGCCTCCTCCCTCTGGCCTTAACAATTCCGAATTCAACAAACGCTGGAAAAGGAGCCCAGGGAGAAGCAAAGGAGATTTTCTCTCCTCTGTGAGCGAACTGAAAGGGGATCTGCAAAAAGGGTTGGGGATTTCTGTTTGTTTGTTTGGGGGCTGGGGCCGGGGAGGGCGAGTTTGGTATTTCGTTCTCCCATACACAATGTGGTACATACAAGCAAAATACAATCGGGACACTGTTTTCTTTAACATTCCTATAGGAGACCAAGGCCATTTGCATGGGAGAGAACACAATTACTGGTTTTGAAAAATCATGAAAGACAAATTCATAGCTTTTTCCTCCAACACCTCCCAGGAGTCACATCTTCCCTCCCCACTTGGGTCATGTCTGTCCCTGATTTCTGGGTTCTGCTCGCAAAGGTGGGGGTGGGGGGAGTGTGGAGGGGAATCAGGGCCCCCATCCTCCCTTCTTCGCTGGTTCTGGAAGGTTCCCCCCAACATCCTCCCGAACCCAAATCTGCGCACTAGATGGGAATAAAATTCTTGGGAGGCCGTAAAGTGAAACTTCCAGCCGAAGGAAGTAGGGCCCAGGCCAGCTTAGCCCAGCACAAATAAGGCTTATCGGCCCTTTCCCTTTCGGGCACCTTTGATCCCAGCATACTCCCAAGCAAACACTGTTTGGGGGGGAGGAGGGGGGAATGAGGAAGCCTCAAAAGTGCTTTTATTTTTTTGTCAACCCAGTCTGTGACCCAAAGCGCGGAACAAATGAAGGGGATGCTTGTCTCCCGCTACTTTTATACAGTTACAGGCCTCGGTTGGATGAAAACAAACCAGACCCAACCACCACCAATAAAAAAGGGTAAAAAACTTCCCAGCTCTACCCCGGAAATTCTGAATCTCAATTTCCAAATCCCCCCAGAGATCCCCGATTATGTGGAAGTAGAAATACCCATGGATGCAAACGTGTGTGTGTGTGTGTGTGTGTGTGTGTGTGTCCCAACCAACATCTCAGCAACTAGATACAAGAGGGGTACATTTAAACTTGAGAACCCAAAGGGGGCCCCGGCTGAACCCCCAGATACCCTCCCAAGATCCTGGCGTCCTAGGCCAGCAGCAGCACTACCGGGTCTCACACACACTTGGAAAATCCAGTCCAATCAGTCCACATAGGATGGATTCAAGAGCAGAAAAACTGGGTCCTAACTTGCTCGGTTTTCCCAGAGATCCACACAGGAGGAACACAGGCCCACACAAAACGAGGAAAACAAAGAAAAGCAGGCTTGAAAATTATCTTCCCAGCCTCCAAGGCCACCGGTGTTTGGGAGCAGGCCCTGGGAGCCCAGCTCCCCGCCATGAACACATCCACATCTGGGCCCTCCGCCCCCCTCCATCCCCAACTAATCACTAAGTCCAAAGGAAATTCAAATCAACTAATAAAAAAACATGAAACTCCAGGAAAAACCACTGGCTCCAGGGCTTATGCATTCAAATGGTATGTTCAAAGTGAATCACACCCAGAGCTCGGTCTGGAGTGCTGGGGGAAGAGTCCCATGGTCCAGATCCACAAGGAAATCCAGTCCAAGTTGGGAGCTCTGGAAAACTTTTCTGCATATACCATGACCTGGACCCCGGCCAGGCCAGCTGGCCTCCGGGTCACCTGATGGAATGCTTGACTTAAAGGCCCAAGCTCCAAAGCAACATTTCTATGCATTTGGGAGCGGGGGGGAGAACTGGGGGAAGGGGGAGAGAGGGAGAACAGAAAGGCAAAAACAAGCCTCGAACACCGACAAAAATGGGATTTCGAGCTAAGGCTGTACATCCTTTGGCCAAATTGGTTTTAGTTTCAGTCGATATCTGTCCACGATTGCAATTCAGAATTTCAAATGCAATTGAACTTTTTTTTTTTTTAAACTAAAGGCAATCGAAAATATCACTGCTAAGATTATAGAGTCATTAACAGCTAATCTAATAAATGGGCCCATGAGGGGGCTCCTTCAATCTTGGGGTTTCAAGTTTTGAGGGCCCCCAACTTGGAGGATAAAACCCTGGATGATTTCCCTTCCCCACCCCCCCCAACAAACAAAAACATCAGCTTCTGGGAGGCCGCCCATAAGTCACACAGGATACAAGAGTGTGTCAATGGCAAACCAATCATTTGGCTAAAGGTCATCTGAAAGCCTTGGATGAAGAGAACTCTCTCTTCTTTTGGGAGGGAACACTTTACCATTCACAGGCTAAATTACAAATCATGAGCTCTTCCTATTCACAAGCCACTAGTCTTGTCTTTTAATATATCACTGATTCTTCTAGTCACAGTCAGTCAAATAAATAATCAGGCTTAAAAAGCAATTTATCAAGGCGGGGGTTCAAAATTTGCAAGGCCCTCACCCCCACCCCCGGCCAATCCTCCAATTCTGAGAGTTCCCGAGGCTCTCTTGGCCCTCTGTAAAATCAAGAAAGTTCTTCCGTGGCACTGATAAATACTGCCAACAGGAAAATCCAGGATCAAAAACTGAGGCCTGAAGGGACCTTGAAGGTGGTCATTTAGTCCAATCCCCTCCTTTTATAGATGTGGAAACTGAGACCTAGGAAGTTTTAAGTGACAATAATCTCAAATTGCATAGTGACAACTTCTGAGACCAGGCGCCTAAACGGGATGCAAAGGGAAAGAGGAATGATCCATAGACATACAGCAACCAAGGAAATGTCCGAAAGACAAGAAGGAAAAGAAATGTTCATTTTCATTCTCTCTCTTCCCATCCCCCCCCCCCCCCAATTTCAATGGATGGCTATTTCACGAGTCAAGCAAGTGGTCTCTAAGTACAACTTCCACAGACTTTGCAAAATGATATTTCTTTAAGCTCTATTATCTCCCATTCCCAGCTCGGTTCTGGCTTCAGAAATGGGCCAATTTCAACAGGGACAAACTTCGGCTTGGGAGGAAGATCCGGCAAGGGCCCACCCTTGGAAATCAAGCCTTGAAATTTCCACACCATCTCCAGCAACAGCTCAGTGGCTTCTAACTTTGCAAATTAAAGACTGCTTGCCCCCAGAGGTCTTTTAGGTAAAGGAAAGGACCCGGATCCAACAGCCTCTGCTGAGAACCCTGAACTGGTATTGTAGGACTATTCCTGACAGAGGCCCAAGCCTTGGGATGATAAAACCTTTTGAAAGTGGGGGGAGGGTTAGCCCCCCCATCACCTAATATCGGTGAAGAATCCTGCTTGAAGAGTTTCACATCTGAAATTTCTCTTCATCTCCCCCACCCCCAAAGACTGCTGATAAGGCAACACCAGATAGATCCGCAAAGTCAAACACCTCATATATTGAAAGTAAAAATAGAAAAAGGCAGCATTTTCTGGCCAATAAAACAAAGAAAAATGCATGAAACACATTCTGCCCTCCCCACCCCCCACATTTCAACCCCAACTATCAAGGTTGGAGTTGAGGTCGCAGACCAACCACCCAAAGTCCAGACAAACAATAGAAGTAGAACTTATTTACCTCAGTTTTTTAGGGACGGAATAATCAACTTCCATGACCTTCCCATGTAATTCCACTTTACCTTTAAAACGAGAAGGAAAAAAACTTTTCAGAACCTCCCTTGGGCTCAGAACTTAGGGCTGAGGTGTCCGGGTGGGTGAGGGAGGGAGGGAGTAAAGGGGCACCCTCAGCAGTGGGCTCAGAATCTACACTTGGGCCACAAGGTGGGGGAGGGGGGGCGGACAAGTCCATGCGAGAACTTTGTCCAAGCCGGCCCCAGGTGGGCACACACAAACTTTTCCCGTCCCGGGAGCGGGCCCCCAACCCCAAGGAGCCAGCACTATGGCCGGTATGAGTGTTACAAAAGAAAAATGAATTATTTTGCCGTAAGCCGCCAAATTGTAAGGATGAGCTCATTTGAAAACTGAAAACGCAGGGCTGGGGCAGCCATGCTGTGTGCTGGTGGCCCCTGGTCGGGGCGCCCGCGTCCCGGCCGCTAACTAGGGGAGTGGCAGAAAAGGCTCCGGGGCCCGGCTAAAGTTCTTGTCTCTTTTGGCCAGCTCTCGGTTTGCGGGGGGCGCGGAGGGGGGGGGAACCGGCCGCCCCCCCACCCTCCCGGTGAGAGAAGGACACTTTGGCCTTGGATGTCCCGTGTTCTCTTCTCCCCCCCCCCTCCCCCCAGGGCCCAGCGGCCGAGAGCGGCTCTCTGCCAGAGTGCGCCTGCCCGCGCGTGTGTGTGTTTGGGAGTGTGGGAGCGCTCGCGAGTGAGCGCCTACAGGTCCGTGCCCGCGTGTGCCCGTGACTGTGTGCCCGGTGGGTGCGCTCTCGCGTGCCGCCGGGACGCCGTGGCCCTGCAGCAGTGCGCTCCGCGCCCGGGCCCCCAGCCCCCTCTTTGGTTCGCCTTAGCTCGGGGCCCCCGCCGAGTTCCGACAGGGCACCTCGTAAAAAGGTGCTCGAAGAAGCCCGGGAGGCGGGGGACCCGTCGCCTGGGCGCCCCCGGCCCGGGACAGCTCTCAATAAAATCGGAGAAAAAAATCCGAGAAAAATACGAGCGCCCAGCGAGAGAGGAGGAGGAGGCGGAGGCGGCGGAGGAGGAGGCGGAGGCTCGGGAGGCCAGCGCTCCAGGGCCCGCGGGGGGTGCGGGAGGGGGGCTGGTATCACCCGAGCGGGGGCCCGGTGGGAAAAGGGGTCCCTAGGCCAGTGGCGGGAGTCCGTGCGGAGGGCGCACGGAAAGCGGGGTGTCTCGGAGCAGCTCAGACAGCCGCAGGAGCCGGGGCTCCCCGCGGAAGGATTTCGGGGGAGCTCCGAGAGGCCAGGGGGGTCACGGTCACGGCCACGAGCGCTGAGGCGGTGGCGCGCGACAGCCCGGGGCAGGTCCCCGGGAGGCGCCCTCGGGCAAGCTGCTCGCGAGACGGCTACCCTCGGGACGGCCAGGCGGGAAAGGGAGGGGATTATTCTCGGGGCGCCGGGACCTCTGAGCTGCTCTGGGGGTAGTGGAGAAGCCGAATAGGTGGGAGGAGGGGAAGTGGAGACTTCGACGGGCGCGGGCGGGAGGAATGCCGTCGGTGGGGCACTCACCCGACAGGGTCTCGATGGCGCGGATGGCCCAGTTCTGGTCCGGATAGTCCACGAAAGCGTAACCGGTCTTGAGCAGCACGGGGCCGGTCAGGGGCAGCTTCCTGTCCCCAAAGAGTTGCCGGAGGTCGTCGGCGGTGACTGCGGGGCTCAGGTTGCCGATGTAGAGCTTGTTCATCGTCCGCCGTCGCTCGGGATCCCCCGGCACCCTGCCCTGCCCTGCCCGGCGCCCTCGTCTCCTCCTCTCGGTCCTTGTCGTCGCTGCGCCTTCCTCCTCCTCCAGCTCCCTTTCGCCAGCCGCCCCCCAGCCGCCCCACCCCAAACTCTGGAGACTCTGCTTCCAAGTTGCGCGCCTGCGGGGGCCTCGGGCTCCTCGCGTCCCACGGGCGGCGGCGGCGGCTGCACGGGGACAAAGCGCTCCCTGCCCCCCCTCTCTCCCCGCGGGGTGGCCGGACTGGCGGGCGGGGGGAAAGGGGGGAGGAGCGGCAGCTGTGGGGGGGAGGGGCCGGATGGGGTGGGGGCGGGGGCGGCGGTAGCGCGGGCTGGGCGCGCCTGGGTCCACGGGCTGGAAGTTGGGCGAGTGTGAGTGAGTGAATGAGTGTGTTTGAGTGAGTGTGTGTGCGCCCACCGGTCTGTGTGAGTGGGCTCCGGGGCGCGCCCGAGCGGGGGAACCGGAGTTGTGCACCCTTGGGTGTGCCTAACTTTGGGGGAGTTTGCGCGCGTGTTGCGGAGATGTGCCTGTTTATGTCCACGTGCGCGTGAGCTGCGGAGGTGTGGCCCCGTGTGTGTGCGTGCGCCCATTGGCGTTCGCTAGGTTTCGCTTGTTTACGGGCGGCGGTGAGAGAGGAGTTGCGAAGTTGCGGTTGTTTACGTCCGTTGGTGCCGGAGTTGCGGGGGTGTGGCTGAGGGGTGCGGAGGTGTGGCTGTTTGTGTCCTCGTGTGTGGGCAGGAGTTGTGTGTGTTTACGTGGGTAAGGAACGGGGATGGGGGGGGAGGGGGCGGTGCAGCGGGCGCTCCCTCCACGCCCTCTCGGTCCCGGCTTCTCCGCTCGCTCTCGCTTTCTCCGCCAGCCCGGCGGCCGGGACAGCTGCGGGGCAGGAACACCCAGACCCCGACGATCCGGACCGGGACTGGCCGGAGGCGCCGAGATTTCTGCGACCCGAGAGCGCGGGGGAAACTCGGCGGAGAGCCCGCCGCTCTCCCTGGGCCGGGCCGGGCCGCTTCGCGGAGAGCCCGCCGCTCTCTCCCTGGGCCGGGCTCGCTGTGACTGGCCACTGGGGGGCTGCTGCTCTGCCTCGGGCTGTGGGAGCTCTCAGCCGGAGCGGAGGCTGGTGCCCAGCGCCCGGCGCCTACTGTGGGAGCCCGGGGAGGGAGTGTGTCAGGCAGTGAGGGGCGAGGGGTCGTGGGTCCGAGGGAGCGTACGGAACGCTGCGGGCAGCGCGTGCTAAAGGCTGGCTCTCGGAGGTCAGCAAGGCTCGCCTTCTTGAGAAATTGACAAAGTAACTTAGGGGGGAAGGAGGAAGCAGGAATACTGAGGCCAGAAGTCACCCCGGGAACTTGGCTTCTGATTCACTTTTGCTCCTCGCTGACCTCAGTCCAGACTTTTCCCCTTTTCAACTCAGGGATCCCTCTTTCAACTCCATGACCCCCCTTTTAACTCAGTGATCCCTCTTTCAACTCCATGACCCTCCTTTTAACTCAGTGATCCCTCTTTTAACTCAATGATCCCTCCCAACTCAGCTGTAAAATAGAGATTTTACTCGGCAAACTCTGAGGTCTTGCTAACTAACATTCTTGGTTCTAGCTCCAACTCTGTGTCCCACAGCAGGTGTTCTTAATGACTCCCTGAATATATATGTGTATGTGTGTGTGCGTGTATAGAGAATCCTTGGGTTTTTTGCAAGCCCCTATGTATTTTATGTTAATGTTTTTAAAGGCATTATCCTGAGAAGGTTCCACTGCCCAAGGCCTACGTGAATCCCTAGTCTAAGTCCTTCCCAGTCCTGATACTCTGGGGCCCTTTCTGCTCTGATCCTGGAACAGATCTCCTAATTTTCATGTTCTCTGTTCTAGGATCCTTTTCTCTCACACAGATGGGTCCAGGTTCCTTTTAGCCCTGACCTATTGAGGCCTGTGGCCCATCACAACTATGACATTCTAGGTTCTGACATCTCTGGGATCTAACATTCTCTTCCTTTGAGCTCTGCCAGTGTCTTGTTTTAGGGTTCTTTCTCTCCTGACATTTGGAATTCTAAGGTCAGTCTGGCAGTACCTATTCTAGAATCCCTTTCACTTCTGAATGTTCTAGGTTCCCTCTCATCTCTGATAGTCTCTGTTCTAGAGTCATTCCTAACTCTTGACAGTCTCTGGCCTAAGGTTCTCCCTGCCCCAAGCTCTCCCGATCCCAGAGTTCTGAATTCCATTCTGGATTGATATTCCAGGGGGAAGCTCTGACATTGGAGTTCTGTGATTTTGAACATCAGTGTGGAAACACCTGCAACAAAAAAGCAGGACCTCAGAATTTAGAGTGGGCAACACTGCCAGACTGGTTCCTTCTGCCCTTAGACTGAACAAGAGTCAGGAGAGCAGTTTGAGTGTTTTTGTTTTTGTTTTTTTTTAATTAAAATTTTTAAAATGATCAACTTTTTCTCTTTCTTCCATACTCCCCTTCTCTCCCCTCCCCCAAAGCAAGAAAAATAAAACTCCTGTTCAAACATGTATCGTTGAGCAAAACAAATTCCCACATTGGCCACAGCCAGAAAAATTTCTCCATCTTCACTGAGTCCGTCCGCTCTGTCTGGAAGCGGATCTCGCCTCAAGACTGTGGTGATTTGGGTTGGTCTTTGTTGATCGGACTTGCTAAGTTTCTGAAAATTATTTACGGAAAGAGAGTTTGAGAGGGAGAAAAGGAAGAGTGCGTGGTGGGCAGATAACTAAAGGAAAGTCATTTAGGAAATAGGAAGGGAACCAGTAAGTGAGATAAGATGGGCCTCCCATGGCACCAAGTGTAAGGAGAAAGAAATGAAACCAGGAGATGTGGGGGAGCTGAAGCTCAAACCTGGAAGATCCCGTTTGAGATGAGTGGCCCGAGATCATGTATGGGAGGCCATATCTGAACAGGCAGGATCCAGATACAAAAGGGCAAGAGTTCTTGCTGACAAATATGGGAGTCTACGGCGACCTCCAGGTCTTTTGGTGGCCAATGGCTGACCCAAGCCTGGAGCTATGAGAATGAAAGTGCAATGGAAGAAAAACCATCCAGAGTCTCCTGTGTTCCTAACACCGTGCTGGGACCCGAGATAGGTCTACATTTGGACCGTTGCTTTTTTACCTTGGAGAAGTCACTAGTGGCAGGAGCAGAGCTGCAAAATGCAAATGAGGAGACCGAACTTGTGGTAAACTCTTCCCTTGGAAGCCTCCCACCCATGGGTCCTTCTGCTCCTCGGTTCTCCTGTGCCAAAGCCAGGAGTTGGACTACAAGGCAGACCTCTCTGAGCTCTAAACCTTTGGCCCTAAGATTGGAGGGAAAAGGTCACAAAGGAACCTAGAATTGGGCATTAAATGGTGGAAAGCACGCCACCCAGTGGAAAGAGAGGGTGGTGCAGATGTAGGGTATTGGGCTTGAGCATGAGTGGTGGCAATTCTCTGGCCCAGTGAATAGACTGCTGACCAGGAGCCAGGAAGAGTCATCTCCCTGAGTTCAAATCTGACCTCAGGCACTTATTAGCTGTGGGACTTTGACCATGGGCAAGTCATGAGACCCGTTTGCCTCAATTTCCTCATCTGTAAAATGAGCTAGAGAAGGAAATAGCAAACCACTCCAGTATCCTGGCCAAGAAAACTCTAAATGGGGTCACAGATGATGAGCAACTGGACAAAATGCCTCCGCAAAAAAAAAAAAAAGGGTTATTGGAGGGGAGTGTGAAAACTCAGCTGATGGGGATCCTACATTGTAGAAGACCATGAATTTCAGGCAGAGGAATAAGAATTAAACTCCCCAAAAAAAATGGTTTGAGCAGAGATGTTTATATGAGAAAAATTATCTAGGGAGAGGGGAAAGAGGGGGAAGCAGGAAGACTGGGAGTAGTCTCCATGTATCTGCCACATAATAGGAACTTAATAAATATAGATTGTTTTTTTTAAATAACTTTTTATTGATAGAACCCATGCCAGGGTAATTTTTTACAGCATTATTCCTTGCACTCACTTCTGTTCCGATTTTTCCCCTCCCTCTCTCCACCCCCTCCCCCAGATGGCAAGCAATCCTTTACATGTTAAATAGGTTACAGTATCAGATTGCTTTTTGAAGGATCATGGCAAGTCACTTAGCTGAGCCTTACTTCTCACAGTCTCAGAATGGGACTAAAGAACCCACCCTTTCTTGGAGATGGAAGGTCAGACTTCTTTAATCAATACTTTTTTTTTTAGAGATTTAAAAAAATTAATTGTCAGAAGACGTGGCTCTCAGGAAGGAAAGGATTACTTGGGATAACTGATGATGTAGGAAACAGAAAATGTCGATAAAAACCAATTTTTAAAAAATGTAACTTAAAATAATAATAATAATAATAAATAATAAAACTACCACAAAATATATTTTTTTAATTTCTTGGAAGATCTGCCTTAGAAAAGTTGCTCTGAGGAAGCAAATGAAATAAGGGATGGAAAATGCTTTGTTAACCTTCCAGGACCTTATAAATGTCCATTATTATTCAAGTCCCTCCTTGCCTTTAGACCTGTGTTCCTAAGTTTCATCCCTCCCAGCCTGAATCCTGACACTCAGTCATCTAGGTTCTCATTCTTTCTGGCCTGATTTGCATTAAAGGACAGGAGGAGAAGGAAGAAATAAAGAAGGTAAGGAGGAAGATCCAGCAAAGATGGGACAATGAAGAGTGATTCATCAGGTACAGCCCACTGCTGCTGGTATTATTAGAGCTCCCAGTGGGTCCCCCGCGTTTCAAGTACAGCCTATAAACGAAATAGATAACATCTAAAAACTTCACATGAATAATTATCATCCCCAAATATAAAAAAGCAGGGGGTCGACTAGGTGGGGCAGTGGATAGAGCACCATACTTGAACTCAGGAGGAGCTGAGTTCAAATCTGGCTTCAGACACTTAACACGTCCTAGCTGTGTGACCCTGGGCAAGTCACTTAACCCCAATTGCCTCAGCTCAAAAAAGCAAAGTTGGCAAAATTGGGAGATTACAATGACAAACAAAATGAATAAATATTTAAACTATCCAAAATAAGGGTAAGTATAGTTAATAGTAGTTACTAGCTGATTTTTTATATTCCCTTAAGATCTACGAAGCACTTTATATGTTTGATCCTCATCCCTGTGATATAAGTGCTATTACTAGCCCCATTTTGCTGTAAAGGAAAATGAGATTCAGAGAAATAAAGTGATTTGCCCAGTGTCATACAGAACAGTTCAGCTGTTCCTGAAGAGGGATTTAAACCTCTTCAGGGGTTTAAACCCTTGGTTCCAACCCAGCATTCCATCTGTGACACCATGATGCATTTCAGTATTCCCTGAAGAGCAGCACCTTGCCCCCCTCCCCCCACAATTAGGTCAAATCAATACCCAGAGAAACTTAGGTAGTTGGACGGCTCAGCAAAGAGCTTAGGGGAGCTTGGAGTCGAGAAGACCTTGTATTTGAATCTTGCTTTAGTTATTTACTAGCTGTGGGATCTCTGGACAAGTTATTTCCTCTTTCAGCCTCAGTGTCTTTTTCCTCAGTACCAAGATGAAATGGAAATAATAACAGTGTATCAATTGTCAAGCACCACATAAATAATAGGCCTCTCATTTTACAAGTGAGGAAACTGAGATCTCACATATTTGGTGCCTCGCCTAAGATCACACAGGCAGGATTTGAACCCAGAGAGGCAATATTCTTTCCCATCGGAGCAGTCCTTTGAAGGCGATTCTCTATTTAGTATTATTCCCATTTTACAGATGAGGAGACTGACCAGCTAGACATCACAAGGCAAGCAAATGTGAAAGAAAGGTAGAGTTTGAACAGATATTTCTGATACTGAGTCCAGAGTTATCCGGGACACCATGCAACGTTTCCATTTTATAAGGCGGGCTCTTCATAATGTTTTTGAGAATCAATTAAGATCACATATATACTCTTGGAGTGGAAGTACAGAAAGACTTCTTCGGTCCCATTAGTGTTAGTGCTTTAGCCCTTTGAGACTATTCCCAAATTATCTTGTATGGATCTTATTTGTAGCTGGTCATTTCCACGTCATCTCTCTTATTAGATTGGGAGCTGCTCGGCCTCTCTTGCCTCTTTTTGAATCCCTAGAATTTAGTATAGTGCCTCATATGCATTAGGTGCTTAATAAATGTTTATTGATTAATAAATTACAGGTGAAGAAAGCCTGAGGGCAACAGCAAGCCTTGCCCTAGCCTCCCATCCCTCAGACAGGAAGGCTCAGAAGTACCCACTGGAACCCTGGGTTTTCGCTTTTCTGGGCCAAGCTCATTGTAAGCCCTAGTAGTTGCAAACTAAGTTCACCACTTGAGCTCTTCCTTTCATTTGGAGGAATAAATCCCAAGGAACTCATTCCCAAATGGGCAAAAAAGATATTTGTGCAAAGGCATTTGTTCAGAACTAATAAAAGCAAAACTACGATGACCTAAATGCTCAGTGATTGATGATGGCTGAGTGAGCTGCGAGTGGGAGATGCTGCAGGCTGGGGGGCAGGAAAGCCTGAGCAAAATCTGCCTTCCATGCTTCCTGGCGGTGTCCCAGGACTAATCGCCCAATATCTTTGCACCTTGACCTGAAAAATCAATATAATATTACCTTTAGCCCTTACCTTACTACACTATGCTGCAATTGATAATGATAAATAATGTCTGAGATGGCCAGAGCCCTGGGTCTGGAGTCAGGAAAACCCTCAGACTTTGTATGGGCAAGTCACTTAGCCTCAGTTTGCTTAGGAGGCAGCTAGGTGGCTCAGTGGATAGTGCACTGGACTTGGAATCAGGTAAACCTGAGTTCAAATTTTGCCTCCTGATACTTATTAGCTGTATGACTCTAGGCAAGTCACTTAACCCTGTTTGCCTTAATCCATCGGGGAAAGAAATGGCCAAACACTCCAGTATCTTTTCTGAGAAAACTCCATGGACGGGATGGTCCGTAGGGTCACAACTGAACCACAAAAAACAAGGACTACTAAAACCACAAGTTACATCTGCTGAAATTACCTTGATTCGATTTGACTTTGTCACCTCCTGCCTGCTGAGCTCTGAGGATACAAAGAGAAACAAAAACAGCTTAACTTCTCAAGGACCAAACGTTCTAATAGGGGCAACAACATGGAAACAATTGTGTCGAATCAAGATGTGGGCAAGATTCATCCCAGAGGGGAGGCCCTGAGGTTAAGGAAGACGGGGGAAACTTCGTGCAGAAGGTGGGACTTTGGAATGGAGGATGATGGGGAAACCAGAAGGGAAGATCAGGAGGGAGGGAGTTCCCGGCATGGGCCAGCCATCCAAAATGTCCGGGAGATGAAGGAACACTGGGAGGCCAGCGTCAGTGAGTCCTAGAGCATGCAGAAGGAACTAGGGTATAGGCAAGCTTCAAAGAGAGGAAGGAGCCAGATTATGAAGGATTTTGAACAAGCAAAAATGTAACTGTGTGATCTCGGAGAGTGCAGGGAGCCACTGGGGTTTCTGATAGTGAAGGGTGACATGTCCCTCAGTAAAATCAACTTGACTGCTCAATGGAAGATGACTTAAAAGTGAAGAGAGGCTGGAGACTGGAAATCAATTAGCAGGCTCTTCCGATAATCCAGGCAGGAACAGTACCAAGATGGCAGTCGGAGGAGAGCACAGTAAGAGATGTTATAAAGTTCATTGGGACCAAACAAATTAGAATGGAACGTTATCGTGCTGTAAGAAATGATGAAATGACCAATTTCGGGGCCACTGGGAAGGCATTTATGACCTGGTGCCTCCATCAAGTATGAAAAACTGTGTAAAACATTGGGTAAAACCTAAAACTCCCATGTAAATGTGAGAAAATATTATGCTAGAACGTTAGCAAATGTTAGGAAATATTATATGATGCTCTACATACATAAATATTTATGTATACATAATATATAAATTACATACTTATATGATAGGGGAATATATATGAATGTCCTATGTATAAGTATGTCTTATAGCATAAATATTATGTAATTAGCTATTTTTATTATCGGAGCAGAGCAGTTAGGAAAACAAATTATCCAATGAGAACGTTACAGAGAAAATAACTTGGAAAGATTTTAGAACTTGGATGGATGCGGTGCTAAAGCAGGACTCCAAAAGAATGGAGGTGAACCAAGCATTCACCTGCAGCCAGAGAGACATGGGGAATTTAGAAAGAGCACGGATAACCAGGGAATTTGTTTTCTGGCCTATTTAGATACGTACTGGGTGTTTGTTTTTTTAATTTGCTTATTGGACTGTATTAGTGAAGGGATTGGTAAATTTTGAAAACATGTGACACTTGAAAAATAAAATAATTTTTAAAAAGAAAGAAATCCTGTCCTGTTCCCCACCCTAAGTCCAAAGGAAGATCTGCCCAAGTTATAAAGTGAAGCACTCATAAAGAGGGAAAAAATGGAAACTTTGGAAGGCTCTTGTAGTCTACTGAAGACTGGTTCAGTGCCCCAGTGTTTTTGATGCTACCCCAGTTATGAGAAATAAAGAATCAATCAAAAGTTGCTGAGTTTTGTTTGTCTTTTAGCAACAGGCCAAAAGATGTGTCCCTCACAGGAAGGTAAAGATTCTTTGCCTTTTTTTTTTTTTTTTTTTTTTTGTGGCTTGTCCCCACTTTGGCAGATTTGTAAAGTCTATGGATCCATTCTCAGAATACTGTTTTTAAATGCATGAAACAAAACAGAATTATCAAAGAGATCAAATATATTGAAATCCCATGATCAAAATATTATAAAAATAAGCTCAGAGATGACTATGAACCACTACATAGAATTCCCAATCCCTCTACCTTTGTCTGCCTGCACTTTTGATTTCCTTCATAGACTAATGGTACACTATTTCAAAGTCTGATTCTTTTGGAACAGCAAAATAAGTTTGGACATGTATGCTTATATTGTATTTAATTTATACTTTAATATCTTTAACATGTATTGGTCAACCTGCCATCTGGGGGAAGGAGTGGAGGGAAGGAGAAGAAAAATTGGAGCAAAAGGTTTGGCAATTGTCAATGCTGTAAAATTACCCATGCATATGACTTGTAAATAAAAAGCTATAATAAATAAATTTTTTTTAAAAAGAATGAAAAAAATTAAGCTCATAGATTGGAAATCACCACTATATGGGGGTCGGAGATTGTGTCTAGCTCCAGGGGAAGTGCTCCAATCCACCTTGCTAAATTCTTCCTCCAGTTAAATATTTGCTGTTCCCAGCAAAGCAACTGGGATGCTTATGGCACCTTTGTCCATATCTAACCCAAAATAATTAGGAAAGAACAAAAAATAAATAAACAAATAGTAAACATGGAGATAAAGATTTTAAAAGTTCCAATTAACCCCAATTGTCTCCAAAAAAAAAGAAAGGAACAAATGAAGAAAAAAGAAAGAAAAAGGAAAAGGAAAGGAAAGCAAAAGGGAAGGGAAGGGGAAATAGAAGGGAAAGGGACATGGGAAGGGGAAGGGGAAAGAGAAGAGGAGACAAATGTTCTATGTCAGGCAAAACATCTAATCCAGACGAGCTCCCAGAGCATCTGGGACTCCTAAAAGGGAATGGGAATTGAGCCTGCCTGGAACTCTTTAGCTCATAACCTCTCAGATTACAACTCAAACTGTCCAGAGGAAATATTCAGCTATCTTTGACACAATTTCCTCATCATGAAGACCAAAGGAGTAATCAGGAGCATATGTTATACATCTCCTTTAGCTAGGATCTAGAGCATATACCCTACAGGAAGAAGACAATGGGAATGTCTAAAGGGGATGTCTCAAACCAACCGATTAGGGAGTTACCTTTATCACAGCTGTTCTAGGGGATAATGATAATAAAAATAGTAACACTAATAATATCAGCTTCACAAGGTTGTTGTGAGGATCAAGTGAGGTAATGTATGTATAGTATTTGCAATCTTAAAGAATTATATAAAAGTTATTAGTAAATGGAATCTCCTGTGAAACATGGCATCCTTCTACAGGAAGTTCCTGTTCCCCCGATGGCTTGGATTTTTCCTCCAAGGCTATTTTCCATGAACTCTATTTTGTATCTACCCATTTGTGTATGTGTTATATTCTCCATTAGAATGTCTCCAGGTCTCCAGAAGACCTGGAAATACTCTAGAGGTATTACCTTCCTTCAGACAGAAGAATAAACACAAGATGGGGAAAGGAGCATACGGTTTTTAGACGTGGCTACAGTGTGGATTCATTTTGATTGTGTTACGATTCTCCACCCCTTCCCCCTACTTTGTGTTTTGGATTGGAAGGAAGAGAGGGAGGTTAATGGAAGATGGAGTTAGTAATTAATGATGTAATAATAATAAGGAGGCTATCTTAAAGGGTCATTGTCATATTTTAAACTCTCATAAGGGAAGTTTGGCTAGTAATAGGATGAGCAGAACTTCTTTTTTTATTTAATTTTATTTTATAATAACTTTATATTGACAGAACCCATGCCAGGGTAATTTTTTTACAACATTATCCCTTGCACTTGCTTCTGTTCCGATTTTTCCTCACCCTCCCTCCACCCCCTCCCCTAGATGGCAAGCAATCCTATATATGTTAGATATGTTGCAGTATATCCTAGATACAATATATGTTTGCAGAACCAAACAGTTCTCTTGTTGCACAGGGAGAATTGGATTCAGAAGGTAAAAATAACCCGGGGAGAAAAACAAAAATGCAAATAAGAACTTCTTTGAAAGTATAGAATTATATATTTAAAAGCAAGTGGTATGAATTAGAATTTATAATTTCATATGTGGTCTTTTTTGGGGGTATGTTTTGATTTATGTATGGAAATCCCTTTGATGGTGTTTAAACTTAGTAATATATAAGTAAATAAAAGTATATAAATTTCTTTAGGGTACGGATTATTTTGGTTGGTGGGTTGGTTTTAAGTTTTTCTTAGTACCACCAGAATTTAACACAGTCTCTGGAATATAGCAGACCCTTAAAAGCTATTCTTTCCTTCGTTTTCTGGCTCTGACTTTCTGTCTTCTATATCTCTTTGTTTAATATATATCTATTGATTCATTGATCAGACACCTCAAATACTGTTTATTTGTGAATGGGACAATGGAGGAACTACCTCCCCCAATTTAAAAGAAGAAAAAATTGCCTTAAAAAACACTGTCCTCAAAGGGGAAAAAAAGATATTAAGGTAACATATAACTGATCTTTTTTTTTTCCTTTTTGATGAAGCAATTGGGGTTAAGGGACTTGCCCAGGATCACACTGGATCACACAGCTAGTAAACAGTAAGTGTCTGAGGTCAGATTTGAATTCAGGTGCTCCTGAATCCAGGGCCGGTGCTCTTTCCATTGGGCCATATAACTACTCCTATGCTGATCTTGAAACCTTTTTCTTACTGTCTTTGCATATTAAGCTGGATCTCTCCATCTTTTGTCTATATTATATTAATACTAGAGTGTGGCTCTCCGTGCACCAAAAGGATGGCTCAGGTATCTTAAGGGTAATTTCTAGTTTTTGTTTTGTCAAATCATGCAGATTTTCTTTCACTGAAGAACAGTTTTCCAAGAATCAGTGAAGCTCTCAACAAAGAGGGGAACATCCTAAGATGAACATTTTGAAAACTACTTGAATTAAATCAATGGAGCTACATGGGAATCATTTTTAAAAGTGATCAGAATCTTTAGAGGATGTAACCAAGAAGTTGGTCTTGTCAAAACTTATGAAGTTATGAGTTCGAGCCTGTCATTTGAGAATTCTGGAATTCACATTTGGATTTCCCCCTCTGGAAACGTAGATGTGATCAGTGATGAGCATGGAAAGCACTGTTATCCTAAACCCCCACAAGAGAGAAGCTATACCAGAGTAAGAAAAATATAAGTATGCCTGCTATTGGATGCTGAGGAAAATAAAACAAAATCAGCTGCTAAACTTTAGATGAGCTAAATGAAAGCAATTTTGTTTAATAAAAATATGATTTTTAAAAATTATGTAAAACCATGATTCCTGTGAAAATGGTAGGTGACAAAGAAATCAGAAAAGGGGGAAAGGACCCACCTGTACAAAAAGCGGTTCTCTTTGTGGTGTCAAAGAATTGGAAATTGAGGGGATGCCCATCAATTAAACAAATTGTGTTATATGAATATAATGGAATATTATTTGTCTATAAGAAATGATGAGCAGACAGATTTTAGAAAAACCTGGAAAGACTTACATGAACTGATGCTAAGGGAATTAAGAAGAACTAGGAGATTACTGTATACAATAACAGCACCATTGTGCAATGATCAATTTAGCTTAATCTCAGCAATGATCTACGACAATTCCAAAGGACTCATGATGGAAAATGCCATCCACATCCTAAGAATGAACTATGGCGTCCGAATGGAAGGTGTAGTATTTTCATTTTTGTTGTTGTTGTTTTTTTCTTTCTTGGGGTAAAAATAGGCACAATTAGAAAGCCCTATTTTAGTCTAGTAAAATACTTTCGTATTTTGAGGTTTTAAAATAATGATAATGATAGATTTTGGTTTTGTATCATTTTCATTTATATCAATATAGCCTTCTACCCTTCCTAGATACTGTACTAAATATACTACCCATTGAAACATCACTTATATCAATAAACAACAACCACAAAAAGGTGTGTGTTGGAGTTTGAGGTTGTGGGGGATGCTGATCTGAGAAACTAACCATGTCTGAGAGTATAGCAATGTTCCTACCTCTGATAAGAGGGGTTGGGAGATACTTATCTCAATTTGGAACTGTATTCACAGGGTCATTTAATGCATTCCACCTTGAAATGTACACATTTGTGTACCTACCTTTTAAAAAATTATTGATAAATTTTGTTTCAGTATTGTACATGAAGTACCCAATTCCAGCCCATCCTGCAAGAGACTCCCAATTAAACCTCTCACCATGGACAACTCCTGAAAACAGTGAAGTAAAATGACATTTGAAGAATTTCAATTGAGAGTATAGATAGGATCATAAATACTTTTTCATGCTGTAAGCTAAGATTGGGGGCATCCTTTTTTTTTAATCCAAAGTTTATCTGTCATTCAAAGTTCTCTCCATTTATATAATTTTAGTAATTGTACATATTTTTCCTCAAGAGTATCTTATTTTCCAAATATATGCAAAGATAATTTTAAACATTCATTTTTGTAAGACTTAGTATTCCAAATTTTTCTCCCTCCTTCCCTTACCTTCCCCTTCTCCCCAAGCAGCAAGCAATCTAATATCAATTAAACAATTTAAACCTATTTCCAGATTTGTTATGTTGTGCAAAAAAAAATTATACCAAAAGGAGAAAAAAATGAGGGAAAAAAGTAAACAAATAAACAAATAAAGATGAAAATACTATGCTTTGATCCACATTTGGTCTACATAGTTCTCTGAAGGACTTAAATGCCATTTTCCATTCCAAATCTTTTGGAATTGTCTTGAATCATAGCACTGCTGAGAAAAGCCAAGTCCATCATAGTTGATCAGCATATAATCTTGCTATTATTTTTAATTGTCCATATTTTTTAGGATCTGTTCTTTCTCCCTCTCTACAACTTCATACAAGTCTTTCCATATTTCTTTGAAAATAATTTTACCCAAGTAAAAAATGAATAAGAAGTCACAATAGCAAAGACAGGAAAAAAGAATGATCACAATCTATTGTGTGTAATTATATGATAACAAAATTGAAAATTTAAAAGGATGACATGTTTTCCAAAAGGGAGATAAAAAATAGATTTTTAATTGATGTTATTTCCTAATAAACAACATCTTCCCAATTGTCTTCCCATTTAAAGAAAAATAGAAGTTAGTAAAATCAACTAAATAAGCAAGACTTAGAGAAAATGCTGGTGCCATAGCTTTTTGCTACTCTCTTCCAGTGCTTAGCCTAATGCCTTACCCATAGTAGTCACGGATAAATGTTTGATGAACTAAATTTGTTTATTTCAGTGTAATCTGTATTTTGTACCTGTATCAATACTATTTTTGTCTTGCCATGTTACTGCCCAGATATTTAATTTGTTTTATGTTTAATTTGCATTTCTTTTCCCTCCATCTCTTTCTGGTTTTTTGCTGATAATAGGGAGAATTCTAATAACTTATTTGGCTTTATTTTGTATCTTGTATTGTATTATTTGTACCCATACTAATTGTCCCAATTTTTTTTGATAGATTCTCTAGGGTTTTCTAAGTAAATTAACATGTTGTTGGCAAATTGAAATAATTTTGCACTAATTCCCTCTCCCCCCTTTTAAACCAGGACTAAATTTGAATTTTTTTTCATTTTATTGTTAGTTTCACTTATAGTATTGTGTCAAATACGGTCTAGTATTTTATCAATTAGGAATTAGGTATAAAACAGTGTATGCCTTGCTTCAATGACCTATTAGGAAAGTTTGTAATATTCCTCCATTCCAAATAATGCAATATTTTGATTTAAAAAAAATGCTTTTAATTATATGCTTTGCTGTGGTTTTAAGTGCATGCTTTTAATCATGTATTAATAAAGGGTTCTTTCCTATGCTTTTTAGTTTAGTATTATTTTTAAAAAGTTGTTAAGTGCCCCAGGCTTGGGTGCGAGTGGGGTTATAAGCACAAACGAGTATAATACTATATTAAAGGCTTTTTAATGTATCTGTTGGCATAGGCAAGTAATTTTAGCCAGTTTGTTATTATAAGATTATAGATTTAGAGCTTGTTGGTTTTCAGAAGCCATCATAAACAACCCTCTTATTTTCTAAATGAAGAAGCTATGATATAGAGAGGTTAAAGTTAAATGACATTTGTTCAGGAGTATACAACTAGTATCTGGGTGAGAATTTGAAGTCTTGCTGTTGTAAAGTCTACTTCCTTCATCCACTTCACCAAGATGCCTCTTTCATATTAATTTGATTTATTATACTAATTATTTTCCTAATTTTGAATGATCCCCTGCTTGCCTGGAAAAAAATCTGTTGAAAAGATTACAACAATTTTTGATACGATTTTTACCAGCATTTCATTTATTATTTTGGCATTAATGTCCATGATTGCTTTTAGTCTCGGCTTTGTCCTTTCTAGCTTTGAGGATCTATTTTTCTCAGAAATTTTTTGGTTCTTTCACTATTTTTTGAAAATTTATATATAAAAAGGGATCATTCATTCTTCAAATTTTTGCTATAAGTCACTTATAAATCAAATCAGACCTGGAACTTCCTCTTCAACTTCCCCCTCCCTCCCAAGTTTCTTTATGCTTTCTTCATTTGTTTTCTTCTGAGTTTGGATAATTTAGCTTATATGTTTTGGGGTTTGTATTTTTTTGGGACAGTCATTATTTCATTCACATTTTTAGTTTTGTTCTTTTATAATTTAATATTAAAGTTTCTGACAATTTTCTTTATTTTCTCTACAATTTTTGTGAATAGTTTCTATTTTTAATTTTGTTAACTTGCTTTTGCTTTCTCATTTTTAAAAAATGATTTTCATAATAGTGTTGAACTTTTTAGTTTTTAAACAAGGAAAACAGTTTTGTTTTATTTGTTTTTAAATTTTTAATTTTTGCCTTTAGTTTTCAAAGTTTCATTTATAATTGTTTTGGGATCATTAGTTTGTTATTTAACTTACAAGACTCTAAATATCTCATATTCTTTCTTGACTTCCTCCTTCCTAAGTCTGAGAATCAGAACCATATTTTTCTCATACAGAGTTTTTTTTATTCTCTAATATGAACTGTTGTTTATATTGCATATATTACATGCATACAATATTACATATTCAATTCATTAGTCTTCTTTTGTTTCTCTTTGGTTAATGTAAACATTTAGGCTTATAGTTTTTCCTTTAAAAATTACTTTAATTATATCTCATTTCTTTCTTATTAGTCTGTCTTTAATTTAAAATTTTTTCTAATATTTATTTAGGTTTTGACCCCTTCATTATTTAGGTTTTTATTTAGATTTGTTATTTAGATGTTTTTATTTCAATTTTTTTCCTACTTCTTATTGGATACACTTTTCATTGTTTTCTATCTGAAGTGACCAGTAAGTGAAGTTTAGTATTTCTGCCTTTTTTCATTTGTTTATAAGTTTTTAGCCCAAATATATTTGATCAAATTTTTTCATGCATCTCATAGCTCCCAAAACAGGCATTTTCTCTATAATTCTCACTTAAAATTCTTTATAGACCTGTCACATCTAATTTTTCCAACATTTTGTTCAACTTCTAATTTTTTTCATGTTTATCTTTCTGGATTTGTCAAGTTCTAATTGAGAAAAACCTCAGATTATGGGAAAGAAAAACAGTGTCTACCTTGATTCATGTTCTAAAAAATAAAAATAGAAATTACTAAATTTAAAATTAAAGAAAATTACTAAATTGTTCATATCCTTTGACCCAGAGATCTTATTACTGATTCTACTACTTCTCAAGAGATTATGAATACCAATAAAAAGCAAAAAACAAAACAAAACACATGTTCATTAATATTTGTGTTAGTGTTGTTGGTGATAAAAACTGTAAACAAAAATGGGTATCTAGTGATCAGAGAATAGATGAATAGATTGCGGTATGTGAATAAATGACATGTATAGTGAAGAAGTAGAAGTATGAACAATTCAGAGAACTAAGACAAGTAAAGCAAACAGAGATGAAAAAAATAGGCATGAAATCACTGCAATAAGCAAAAAAAAAAAAATTAAAAATGAGGAGGCTGCCCAACTCTGGTCCAGTTTAGTGATCAGCATTTATGCTATTCCTATCACAGTGAAAAGTTGTTTCCTTTTTTTCCATCCTAAATCCCTGATCTGACTTTTTCAGGGAATATTTTTTTTCAGAGAATTTTTTTTCAGTAAAAAATTTTAAAAGAGTTTACTGGAAATTATCTATTGTGTCAAAACAAAATGTATTTCTTAAAAAAATAAATTAAAGGATACCCACAACTTAAAAATTAATCAAATGAATGTAGTGTTCTACTGTGTGAATATTTTTATTTCATTTAGTTTTTCCTTTAAGAACACAGGGGTGACAGACTCTCATATTTTAAATTGCTATCATTTTGTTATAGGGGGTACCCTCAATTATAATATGATTTCCTTACTTATCTTTTTTAATGCTCATTTTCCTCTTATTCTATTCAAAAATCACATTGACAATTCTTGCCTTTTTGGATTCGACTGAAGTACAATCCATATTATTCCAGCCCTTTACCTTATATTTTTACGAATCTCTATCCCTAATTTTGTTTTTTGTCACTCCATTCCATTATTAAGCAACTAATAAATGCAAAACACTGTACTAAGAATTAAGCCTGATACAGCTTTAGGAGCTGATTTCAAATATTGACTGAGCCACTTTTTACTTCGATATTTACTTCTGACAAAGCACTTAACCCCTAGACCTTGATTTCTCTCTTTGTAAAACTGGGGAACCCCAAGATCCATTCCAGCTCTAGATTCCTGATGCTACTATATGCAAGGCACCCAATGGGATGGCTGTTCTCTGGTAAATAAATTCATTAAGTCAGTAAACATTTGGTAAGTGCTTTCTGTATGTCAGGTGCTATACTAAGTGCAGGGTATATGAGGAAAAGCAAATGACATAGTCCCTGATCTCAAGGAGTTCACAGTCTAATGGGGGAGGTAATATGCAAACAATGAATTATAAACAAAATAAATTGTTGAGTGTTATTTCCTAGTCCATTCTATAATTTTATTCCTTTTTTATTGGCAAATTCAGCCCATTACTATTCAAGCTTTTAACTGGCTTGGGTTTTCCTCCATTTGATCTTACTGTGTTAGTTTTTGGACCCAATTCAAACCTGATTTCATCTATTCTTTTCAATTATCCTTCCAGGTAAGGACCAGTATCTGTTCTGGACCTTATAATCTTAGAGAATTGTCGAGGACTATGGGAGGTTAAGTGACTTGTCCTAGAGTTATATGGGCTGCACTGGAGGCAAGATATGGATGCAGGTTGTTCTCCATTTGAGGCTAACTCTCCATCTACTATGCTTCTCTTGCTATCGTTTTATTAGATTACTTTTTCTGTCGTTTCTCAATACAAGATATTTTACTGTTTATTTTTTTTAGTAGCCCAGTCTCATTTTCTATATTTATATCTAATCAATCCTTCCATTTGCCCATACCAATCAGAGGTAAAATTTACCTTACTTTGTGACAGTCCTAGCTTAATCAAGCCTCATTGTCCCTGTCTTGTCCACACCAAAAATTTACTTTACTAATATAACTTTTAAAACATTTTTGTGGTTATTGTTCACCCTTCCCTATATATCTAGGAGAAGAGCACTTTAGGAATGATGATTTCTCTTTAAATTCACTTTCAGTTATGTTGTCTAATTTTAATAAATATTATTTCTCTTTTACTTCCTTTTATCCTTTCCCCCAATCCTTCCTTTCAGTCCTCCATATGAACTGGTCTTTTTTTTTCTCTAAAGAATTCTTATTTCAAGTTTCTAATCTTTGTTTTTCCAATGACTCAGATTAATTTTGACTTAAAAGTCATAATAGTTTTTCTCAATAATTTTTCCTTTCAACACGAATTTTGAGTCATTCGTTACTTTCTTTGCTTTCTCTGGTTAATACAGCATGTGACATATATTAGGTGCTTAATCAATATTTGATTGATGTTCATTGTCTTTGATCAAGGTGTTGTTGTTTTGTAGCCTTGTTCTTGCCTTCTGAAAATTTTTCTTCCCTTTCTTTCCCCTGTTATAGTCAATGATTACACTGGGACCTCTTTTTTGTTTTCTTACAAGATTTTCTCTACAGGGATTCCTTTTCCTCCATTCCCATTTCACCTTTTTTGGTGTCTTTTTATTTGCTGCATTAGTTACAAGTTACGGTATGTGAATGTTTTTTTTATTATAGCTTTTTATTTACAAGATATATGTATAGGTAATTTTTCATCATTGACAATCGCCAAACCTTTTGTTCCAACTTTTCCCCTCTTTCCCCCAGATGACAGGTAGACCAATACATGTTAGATATGTTAAAGCATATGTTAAATACAATATATGTATACATATCCATACGGTTATTTTGCTGCACAAGGAGAATTGGACTTAAAAATAAGGTAAAATTAACCTGTGAAGGAAATCAAAAATGCAAGTGGACAAAAACGGTGGGATTGGAAATGCTATATAGTGGTTCACACTCATTTCCCAGAGTTCTTTGGCTGGGTGTAGCTGGTTCTCTCCATTATTGAATGAATGGAACTGATTTGGTTCATCTCATTGTTGAAGACCGCCACGTCTATCAGAATTGATCATCATACAGTATTGTTGTTAAAGTATATAATGATCTCCTGGCCCTGCTCATTTCACTCAGCATCAGTTCATGTAAGTCTCTCCAGGCCTCTCGGAAATCATCCTGCTGATCACTTCTTATGGAACAATAATATTCCACAACATGGTTATGTGATGGAATATCATTGTTCTATAAGAAGAAAGTGGAATTTTATCTAGGACTTGAAGACCAGGAAATATAGATCAGGGAATAAGGAATCTAGTAGCAGAGACAAGCAGGGAGAGAAATTCTAGGCAGGGGGGAGAATTGGTGAAAATGAACAGTCGGAAGTTTGTATGTCATATTGGAAGAACATCAAAGAGGCTGATGTCACTGGATCATAGAGTATAAAGAGGAGGGTAAAGTATATTAAGTCTGGAAGGAGGAAAGGGTCAAGGGATTTAAAAGCAAGAATATTTTATATTTGATCCTAATGGTAAGAGAGAGCCATGGGAGTGTCTGGAATATACCTTTAAGGAAGATCACTTTGATAGCTGAGAAGAGGATAGATTGGAGTACAGAAGGAGTTAAGGCAGAAACCCAAGAGCTGTTGCAGCAATCCAAACAAGGGATAATGAGATGTTGGACCAGGGTGGTGGGCAATGTCAGATGAGAGAAAAGGATTGGTTAGAGTATGACGGGGTCTGGTAGGTTAAGGCAGCAGGTAGAGGTAGGATTAGGGGATCCACCCAGATCCCCAACTCTCATCCTGACACATTAGATTAACTCCAACTCCCTATCTAACGGCAGCAGAACCAAGTTCTATTTATTCTTGTAGGAAACACAGCATGATGTCCGCCACACAACAGGATCTCAACTTATGTTTATTAAATTAGTGATCATCACTGAATGAATATTTGAATTTCGATTTGTGGGGGAAATCTTGAGAGTTTGAAATTTACCAATCTATTCCACCATCTTCCCAGAATCCTCCTCAATTCTAAAGTTCTTGAGAGCTTGAGTATCCTTGTATCATTTTTCCTGACCACCTTGTGAGTACCTGTGCTTTTTTTTTTTTCACTTTCAAGCTTTTTTTTAAAAAATAATTATAACTTTTTATTCACAGAACCCATGCCAGGGTAATTTTTTACAGCACTATCCCTTGCACTCACTTCTGTTCCGATTTTTCCCCTCCCTCTCTCCACCCCCTCCCCAGATGGCAAGCAATCCTATATATGTTGAATATGTCACCATATAGCCTAGATACAATATATGTTTGCAGAACCGAACAATTCTCTTGTTGCACAGGGAGAATTGGATTCAGAAGGTAGAAATAACCCAGGAAGAAAAACAAAAATGCAAGCAGTTTATATTCATTTCCCAGTGTTCTTTCTTTGGATGTAGTTGCTTCTGTCCATCATTTATCAATTGAAAAGGAATTAGGTCTCTTTGTCAAAGAAATCCACTTCCATCAGAATACATCCTCATATAGTATCGTTGTCGAAGTGTATAATGATCTCCTGGTTCTGCTCATTTCACTCAGCATCAGTTCCTGTAAGTCTCTCCAGTCCTCTCTGTATTCATCCTGCTGGTCGTTCCTTACAGAACAATAATATTCCATAACATTCATATACCACAATTTACCCAGCCATTCTCCAATTGATGGGCATCCATTCAGTTTCCAGCTTCTAGCCACTACAAACAGGGCTGCCACAGACATTTTGGCACATACAGGTCCCTTTCCCTTCTTTAGTATTTCTTAAGCCCAATAGAAACACTGCTGGATCAAAGGGTATGCACAGTTTGATAACTTTTTGGGCATAATTCCAGATTGCAAAATATAGAATTCTTGAAGGAGAATAACATAAAATCACTCTGGAAAGACCGGTTAGTATCAAATGGTTAAAGGACTTAGAATGTTAAACAGAAGGGTTTGTACTTTATCCTAGCAGCAACTGGGAGGCTCTGCAGTTTTTTAAGTGTGAGAGGGTAGGTTCAGAGGGGCTCTAGGAAGATCCCTTGCCATCCTTCCATAAGAAATGATTAGAGATGCTAAGAAGAGTCTGATCCAGGACTATTGTGACAGGGAAGACATGGTCTGGGGGTAGAAACAACAAGACTTGGCAACTGATTGACTAGGATTTGTGTGTGAAGAATGGAAAAGAATCCTAGCTTGTGAAGCTGTGCCAGGGAAGAATGGGGATACCCTCTGCAGAAATTGGGGAGTTAGGAGGGAAGGGGATGTTAAGGCAAGGCTTTTTGGCAGCTGGTGGTAGCACGGACCCCTTGGGCGGCAGGCTGGCAAAGCCTCTGCAGCCCTTCTCAGAATCAGGTTTTTAAATGCATTACATCCAATACATAGAATTGTTTACAAAAAAAAGTGTAAACGTTTCTGGACCCCAAATTAAGAACCCCATGTTAATAATAATAATAATAATATATTAATACTGTACTCTACAGTTTTTAAGTTCATCTGCCAAAAATAATTCTATTTAATTTAACATTAAATCTAACAGCCAGCTTGGAGAGAGAAAAAGGAAGAGAGGGAAATGGAGAAGAGGGAGACATCAAGAGGAAGGGGAAAGAGAGGAGAGGATGATGAGCAAGGGGAGAGAGAAAGGATGATTAGGAAGAGGGAGGATAGAAGAGATGGCCAAGCTGGCAAAGTTCATGCCCTCTGATAGGACTTTATACCTCAAGATAATTGTAGACAACATTTACGGGAATATTAAACAAGAAAAAGATATGATGAAATATAATCAGGATTAATATTCATGAATATTTGAGTAACTAAGTCACTATCCATTCTTCCTGGACTTAGTAGTTAAATGAAGGGACTCTCTTTTCTCCATGGGATGGGGGAGGAAGGGGAGCAACTAAACACTTCAAGTGAGGGTGGAGGTGAGAGTGTGAGCAAAGCCAGCCTTAAACTTCAGTTTAACCCTTAATTCCTTACCTTAAGAAAAATCTTTCTGGACTTACTAGAACTGATGCAAAGCTAAGTGAGCAGGATCAGAACGCTGTGCACAGTACAATGCTTCATTGTAAATGACCCAGCTACTCTCAGCAGTATAGTGATCCGAGACATTTGCAAAGGGCTCAGGATGAAAAATGCTATCCACCTCCAGAACGGATGGAATCTGAATACAGATTGAAACATATTCTTTTCCTCTTCTTTCTTTCTTTTCCTCTTTCTTCCTGCCTTCCTTTCTTCCTTGTTTCTTTTTCTCTTCCTTCCCTGCTTCCTTTCTTTCTTTTTCTTTCTTTCTTTTTCTCTTCCTTCCCTGCTTCCTTTCTTTCTTTCTTTCTTTCTTTCTTTCTTTTTCTTTCTTCCTTCCTTCCTTCCTTCCTTCCTTCCTTCCTTCCTTCCTTCCTTCCTTCCTTTCTTTCTTTTTCTTTCTTTCTTTCTTTCTTTCTTTCTCTTTCTTTCTTTCTTTCTTTCTTTCTTTCTTTCTTTCTTTCTTTCTTTCTTTCTTTCTTTTTTTCTTTCTTTCTTTCTTTCTTCTTTCTTTTCCTTCCTTCCTTCCTTTTTTATATCTCCTCCCTTCTTTCTTTTTTTTTGTTTGAATCTTCTTGTACAAAATGACTAATATGCAAATGTTTTACATGATTGGACATATATAATCTAAATCAGATTGCTTACTATCTCAGAGAGATGAGAAGAGAGGAAGGGATAGAATTTGCAACTCAAAACTCTTTTTCAAATGAAATTTTAAAATTGTTCTTACATGTAAATGGAGGGGGAAATAAAATATACATATATATGTATATATACATACATACGCATATACATATACACATACACATATACATACACATACATATATGTGTATATATACATACATATACATATACACATACACATACACATACACATATACATATACACATATACATACACATACATATATGTGTATATATACATACATATACATATACATATACACATACACATATACATATACACATACACATACACATACACACATACATACACACATACATATATATATATATAAGAGTCTTTTGTTCTATACCTATCCTCAACTTTCCAAATACTTTGGAAGAGAAATAGTATTTCTTTATATTAGAATTGGCCACTAGGTGGAGCAATGGATAGAATTACTGGCCCTGGAGTCAGGAAGACTTTTCTGAGTTCAAATGTGGTCTGAGACACTCACTTGCTATGTGACCCAGGTGCAACTCATTTAACCCTGTGTGCCTCAGTTTCCTCACCTGTCAAATGTCAAATGGAGAAGGAAATGGCCAAGAAAACAACAATATTAGAACTCCTTACTATTTCTAAAGGGCCTAAAAACATTTCAATGTTTCCACCCTTGTTTTAATGGGGAAGATAATAAGTATTGTTTGCACTTACTAAGCTTGAGACAACCATGTCATCTTTAGGGGGAAGCCTCCAGTGGCCAGCCGGAGATGACCCTGGGACTGGAGTTCAGAAGGGAATATCAGGAATGGAGATGGAGGGCCTGTCTCCTTTTTTGGATGTTTGCATATCTGGCTGCTTACAATCATAAGAAATTTCTTTTGAAAGTCTCTGCCTGATGCACTAAGTTACTCCTGCCAAATGTGTAATGCTTACAGAAAATACTAACTTTTCATTGTTCCCAACATCCTTCTCTTCCCTTCCCGCCATTATCATGTTAGGTATACATAACAAATTATGAAAATGACTTTTTTTTTATTTTTGGAGACTGAATCCCCCTCTCTTGCCTAAATTGGAAGTTCAGCTGCCCAGTCCTAGGGCCAATTGCCATGAAAGTTTTAACCTGGTGACTTTGTTCCTCTTTAGGCAGCTTAGTGACCCTCATTCTCCCAGGAACCACCATATTGGTACTAGACTGAGCGTAGACGCCCAGTTGGTTTTCACCTTCCTGTAGCTCAGTATCAGTACGATCTGCCGCCCTCAGTTTCCCCAGTAACCGGTGATAGCAGGTGCTTGCCGCCCTCTCAGGTAGAAGGGATGCCTTTAACACTTCCAAAGTCAGCTTGCTTCCTCTCTGGACCTCCGTCTCTTCCTCATAAAATGAAGTTGGACTAACTGGCCTATATAATCCAGCTCTATGATCCTAGGAATCTCCCAGCCCCAGTTTTTTTTAATTTGTAAAGTGATGGGGTTGGCCTGAATGGCCTCCGCTTTAGGTCTGTCACTCTAAGATTCTGCTCTCCTAATCTCACTGGGAACAAGGACAGACACCAAACAAACCCATCACTTGTAGTTTTTATCAGAGCTATACCACAAGCAAGACTGAGCTAAATGGTACCTACCTACCTTTGAGTGATCGGCCTCCCGGGCACATGGCCCACAGAAGTTCAAAGACAGAAGCAAAGGTCCAACAACCACCCAGACCGTCATAGCAACTCTCTTTGTAGGGCCAAAGAACTGGAAACAAAGTGGGTGCTCCCCTCAGTTGGGGAATATCAGGAAAAGCTACGGGACTATGAATATCCTGGAATATTTCTGTGCAGAAATAAGTGGTGACCATGAAACACTGAGAGGAATACGGGAAGTTTTGTAGGAACCAATCCAGAGGAAATGAGCTGACCCAAAGAACAATGTATCCCAGCACTATGGTGGTAACAGCAAGATCATGAAAAGGGATATGGGAGTCGTGGAAAAACTGATGAGAGGAACTAGGAATGCAAAGTCAAATCTACCTCTTTCCTCATGTCAGAGAGGTAGGGGGGATTTGTAGGGCAGAGTATAGTGTACATGGCTGGATGTGGTCACAGTGACAGGTATTTTTGCTTAATTGTTTTTCTTTGTTGCAGGAAACTGTTCAATTTGAAGTGACTGAGATGGAAAGATAAAAAGGAAATTAATATGGTGTGTTTTAAAAATTGGACAATTATTAAAATTCCCCCCCCAAAAGAAAATCGTTTTAAAGTAAATTGCACTAGGTTTTAAGTTTTATAAAGAAGTTTGGAAGAGAGCTAAGACAGGAGATCTGAAGTTAATGTCCAAGCAGAAGCCTACTCTTGCCCATACTCTAATTTCCCAGGAATATGGTTTCTAATACAATACTTTTCAGTTTATTTCTTAAATTCCTCAATGGATCCAAAATTACACAAAGTTTTAAATTTTATAAAGAAGCTTTTTCCCCCTCGGAAGAGAACTAAAGCAGGAGACCAAAAAGTTAATGGCCAAGCCCACTTATTCCCATGCCTCTAATTTCCTGGGAATCTAGTTTCTAGTACAATACTTATTTCTTCAATTCCTCAGTGGATCCATGATCTCAACAATAAGGATACTCCTTTCAGAAGGACAATTTGCAACTCTTCCATATCTTTTCATTCAGTATTCTCATTATCTACAGAGAACCCTGCCCCCATATATTGATATCATTCCTCCAGGACATTTATCATTCTGAAATCCAGGCTTTCTCTTGGTCACACTCTGTGGTCACTCCATGACTGGCCTGCCTCGCTTTCTGATCCTGTGTTTCCTGGATGAGTTCTTTTATACTTGGAATCTGAAATATTTTTATAAGTGTCTTTCAATAGACTTGGTTTCTTTTATAGTTCTTTGTATTTTGTTCTATTTACTTAAAATCGTGGTTATTTTTTTAAAAATTTATTTTTATTGAAGTTTTTTTATTTTCAAAACATATGCAAGGATAATTTTTTCAATGTTAACGCTTGCAAAATCTTGTGTTCCAAATTTTCCCCTCTTCCCTCATCCCCTTCCCTAGAGGCAAGTAATCCAATATGTGTTAAACATGGTAAAAAAATATATATATATATGTTAAATCCAAAATAGGCATAAGAAAATAAAACTCAAGAAAACAACAACAAAAAGAGTGAAAATGCTATGCTATGATCCACATTCAGTGCCCCCAGTCCTTTCTTTGGATGTAGATGACTCTCTTCATCACAAGATCATTGGAACTGGTCTGAATCATTTCATTGTTGAGAAGAGCCACATGTATCAGAATTGATTGTCATATAATCTTGCTGTTGCTGTGTACAATGATCTCCTGGTTCTGCTCATTTCACTCAGCATCAGTTCCTGTAAGTCTCTCCAGGCCTCTCTGAAATCATCCTCCTGATCATTTCTTATATATCCCACAACATTCATAGACCATAACTTACTCAGCCATTCTCCAGCTGATGGGCATCCTCTCAGTTTCCAGTTTCTTGCCACTACAAAAAGGGCTGCCACAAACATTTGTGCACATGTGGGTCCCTTTCTCTCCTTTAAAATCATGGTTCTAAGAAAGGGTCCATAGGTTTTGTCAGACTGTTGCCACGGGGTCCAGGATACACCTCTGCCCTAAATGGAATCCAGCCCCATTCTATTGTGATTCAATTCTAGACTCAGTTCATGGACTATTAGGGCTGGTTCATCTTTGTTCTCCAAGAGTTCCAAAGTGATATTACTATGTTGGGGCCATGGTCTGTCTATGTGTCCAATTGACTGATCAGACTATAAACTTAAAAAAGAGTTGAGCACAGATGAACATTTAGAGTAGAGATGGCTCCAAATTTGCACCTCTCATGTTTCCTTTAAGCCACCAGAAATCTGCTTTGCCCACAGAGTGCAGCGCCTTCTCCGAGGTGGGCACGCCATGCATGTGGTCCTGTGCCAGTATCTCCCACATCCCGCATTTGAAGGCAAAGTTTTTCAGAGAGACCTTGAGAGTGTCCTTGTCTCATTTTTTCAGACTTCCGTATGAATGCTTACCTTGTGTGTGTTCACCATAAAATAGTCTTTTAGGCTAATGCACGTTCAGTGTATGAAAAATGCGTCCAATCCATAGGAGTTGTACTTTCTAAGTAGAGTTTGACTTCTTGGGGACTTCATATGACCAAGGGGTTGTGGTAGACCTTCAGCTTGGTGGGCAGCCCGTTACCTCTTCTCTTCCAAGTTGAATCAGAAAGAGCCTCGGATTTCAGGTCAGACAAGAACTCCCATCTCAAACACTTGCTAGTTGTGGGAGCATGAGCAAATCACTTCTGAGGCTCAGGAAAATGTCATCCTTCTGGGATCCATCTTATGCGAGCCATTGGAAGACTCTGGAAACTGTGATTCCATCATATCTGAATGGTTTCTTTCTGGCTAAAGTCTTTTCTCTTTGATCTGAGAGCTATGTAAGTTGGCTATAATATTCTTGGAGTTTAAATTTTGGGATCTCTTTCAAGAAGTGATCAACGGATTCTTTCAATTTCTATTTTACTTTCTAGATCTAAAATAGTAGAACAGTTTTCTTGATAATTTCTTGAAATATGATGTTTGATGTATACTTATATTGTATTTAATTTATACTTTAACATATTTAACATGTATTGGTCAACCTGCCGTCTCGGGGAGGGGATGGGGAGAAGGAAGGTAAAAGTTGGAACAAAAGGTTTGGCAATTGTCAATGCTGTAAAATTACCCATGCATATAACTTGTAAATAAAAAGCTATAATTAAAAAAAAAAGAAATATGATGTTTGGCTCTTTTTTTTTTTTTTGATCAGGGCTCAGGACAGATCTCTATACCAGTTTTACAGACTTCTACTGACCTAATTTTCTTAAGCTGGAAAACTCTTACTCTCCCTTTTAAAAAAAATTTACCATCCCAAAATTTGATTCGAGGTGTTATTTTAGTTATTTGGAGGAAAATATTATTAAGATAATTCAACTGACTGCTCCTAATCCACCATCTATAGCCATTCTTCTATAACCATTGACTCTAGTTTTTCCAAAATGTTTGTGCCAAAAAGATCAGGATTAAGGGTTTTGAGTCCCCACAACACAATATATTCCTACACCATAGAAATTTCAAGCACTTGCTATATGTGGAAAAACTACTTTATTTTACTTTGAACACTATGCTTTGTTCCTTAAGAATTTTGCTGCAGAATTAGGCAAGGATCCACACTTAACACCATATACCAAGATAAGATCAAAATGGGTCCATGACCTAGGCATAAAGAACGAGATTATAAATAAATTAGAGGAACATAGGATAGTTTATCTCTCAGACTTGTGGAGGAGAAAGAAATTTGTAACCAAAGATGAACTAGAGACCATTACTGATCACAAAATAGAAATTTTTGATTATATCAAATTAAAAAGCCTTTGTACAAACAGAATGAATGCAAACAAGATTAGAAGGGAAGCAACAAACTGGGAAAACATCTTTACAGTTAAAGGTTCTGATAAAGGCCTCATTTCCAAAATATATAGAGAACTGACTCAAATTTATAAAAAATCAAGCCATTCTCCAATTGATAAATGGTCAAAGGATATGAACAGACAATTTTCAGATGAAGAAATTGAAACTATTACCACTCACATGAAAGAGTGTTCCAAATCATTATTGATCAGAGAAATGCAAATTAAGACAACTCTGAGATATCACTACACACCTGTCAGATTGGCTAAGATGACAGGAAAAAATAATGATGAATGTTGGAGGGGATGCGGGAAAACTGGGACACTGATGCATTGTTGGTAGAGTTGTGAATGAATTCAGCCATTCTGGAGAGCGATCTGGAATTATGCCCAAAAAGTTATCAAACTGTGCATACCCTTTGATCCAGCAGTGTTTCTACTGGGCTTATACCCCAAAGAGATACTAAAGAAGGGAAAGGGACCTGTGACAGCCCTGTTTGTAGTGGCTAGAAAATGGAAAATGAATGGATGCCCATCAATTGGAGAATGGCTGAGTAAATTGTGGTATATGAATGTTATGGAATATTATTGCTCTGTAAGGAATGACCAGCAGGATGAATACAGAGAGGCTTGGAGAGACCTACATGGACTGATGCTAAGTGAGATGAGCAGAACCAGGAGATCATTATACACTTCGACAATGATATTGTATGAGGATGTATTCTGATGGAAGTGGATTTCTCTGACAAAGAGACTTAATTGAGTTTCAATGGATAAATGATGGACAGAAACAGCTACACCCAAAGAAGGAATACTGGGAAATGAATGTGAACTATTCGCATTTTTGATTTTCTTCCCGAGTTATTTTTACCTTCTGAATCCAATTCTCCCTCTGCAGCGGGAGAACTGTTCGGTTCTGCAAATATGTATTGTATCTAGGATATACTGCAACATATTTAACATATATAGGACTGCTTGCCATCTTGGGGGGAGGGTGGAGGGAGGGAGGGGAAAAAAACGAAACATAAGCGAGTGCAAGGGATAATGTTGTATAAAAATTATCCTGGCATGGATTCTGTCAATACAAAGTTATTATTAAATAAAATAAAATTAAAAAAACAAAACAAAACAAAAAAACAATGATATTGTATGAGGGTGTATTCTGATGGAAGTGGATTTCTTTGCAAAGAGACCTAACTCAGTTTTAATTGATAAATGATGGATAGAAGCAGCTACATCCAAAGAAAGAACAGTGGGAAACGAATGTGAACTATCTGCATCTTTGTTTTTCTTCCCGGGTTATTTTTACCTTCTGAATCTGATTCTCCTTGTGCAACAAGAGAACTGTTCGGTTCTGCAAACATATATTGTATCTAGGATATACTGCAACATATCTAACATATATAGGACTGCTTGCCATCCAGGGAAGGGGGTGGAGAGAGGGAGGGGAAAAATCGGAACAGAAGTGAGTGCAAGGGATAATGTTGTAAAAAAAATTACTCTGGCATGGATTCTGTCAACATAAAGTTATTATTAAATTTTTAAAAAAAGAAAGAAAGAAAAAAGAAATGACCAGCAGGAGGAATACAGAGAGGCTTGGAGAGACTTACATGAACTGATGCTGAGTGAAATGAGCAGAACCAGGAGGTCATTATACACTTCGACAACGATATTGTATGAGAATGTATTCTGATGAAAGTGGATTTCTTTGACAAAGAGATCTAACTCAGTTTCAATTAATAAATGATGGACAGAAGCAGCTACATCCAAAGAAAGAACACTGGGAAATGAATGTGAACTATATGCATTTTTGTTTTTCTTCCCGGGTTATTTTTACCTTCTGAATCTAATTCTCCCTGTGCAACAAGAAAACTGTTCAGTTTGCAAACATATATTGTATCTAGGATATACTGCAACATATCTAACATATATAAGACTGCTTGCCATCTAGGGGAGGGGATGGAGGGAGGGAGGGGAAAAATTGGAACAGAAACGAGTGCAAGGGATAATGTTGTAAAAAAAATTACCCTGGCATGGATTCTGTCAACATAAAGTTATTATTAAATAAAATTTAAAAAAAAGAATTTTGCTGCAAAAGCAACGTAACTCTGACCAATTCCTTTCTTCTTTTGTTTTTGTTTTTGTTTTTTTCCATAGAAAGGAAAAGTAACTCATATGGTCTAATAGTTGATTGTCAATAATGAGAGAGCAACCCAACGGCCTTTGGAAGACTTAGTCAGACTATTTTTCCAGTAGACACATTGGAAACTGTAATAGAAGAAAAAAATGGAGAAATCTTTACCCTCTATGAAGCTGCTGAAAATCTCAAAGCTAAAAAAAAAAAAAAAAAAAAAGGCGGTTCTAGCTTTCAGGGCAAGGATCTAAAATTAGTCAGATTCTCAAGTTTTGAGAAAATGAGCGAGCTCAACCATCTTTAGTAAAAGTTAAAGTTTAGGATGAAAAGTACCTACTGTACCTAAGTGTTTATTTTTCTTTAAATCTTGCTCTAAAATTGCATGAACTGATGCAAAATGAAATGAGCAGAACTGGGAGATCATTGTATATGGCAATATCAATATTATATGATGATCAATTTTGATGGACATGACTCTTTCCAACAATGAGATGATTGATGCCAATTCCAATGAGCTTGTGATGAAGAGAGCCATCTACACTCAGAGAAAGGACTGTGGGAACTGAATATGAATCACGATATAACATTCTCACTCTTTTTGTTGTTGTTCGCTTGCATTTTTTCTTACTCATTTTCTTTTCTTTTGATCTGATTTTTCTTGTGTAGCAAGAGATTTGTATAAATATGTTTATGCATATTGGATTTAACATATATTTTAACATGTATAACATATATTGGATTGCTTGTCATCTGGGGAGGGGGTTAGGGAAAGGAAGGGAAGATCTGAAATATAAAGCTATGCAAGGGTCAGTGTTGAAAAATTATCCATGCTTATGTTTTGAAAATAAAAAGCTTTTAAAAAATTCCATGATCACAAAAAGTAAAAAAATAAATCTTGTTCTAACAGACGAGCACATAACAAATTATCTCCTGCTCCTACCATCCTATTCTAAGTTGCATGTTGCCATTTATAATGATGGTTAGCAAATTTTATTCCAAATTGATTTAATAAAGAATGATATTTTATAGAAATTTTGACTTAGCAGAAACATGTTCTGTGTTCCCTTAGATACAGATAGTAATATTTATAAGAAGTTTAATTATTCAACTCATGGAACCAGAGCATGGGATCCTTTGTACATCTCTTAACACCTCATCCTCATTGTGGGCACGATGCTAAGAGGAAAATGAACAGCATATGTGTTCCCAGATCTGAAAATGGAAAGTAAATCTCTAAATAAGCCATGAGGTTGAGAATCATGGAACACTACTATCTCCAAAGAATCAAAGCAATAAGTAACACAAAGGGCAAAAAATTGATGGATGTGAGGGGGTGATAGCATAATACCAACAATGATATCTTCAAAGAGTCGTTCAATAGATTTAAACAAAAGTATGAATGGAAAAGGCAGTGGGCAAATCCTATAAGAAGAGGCAAGGATAACAAATGGACAACTCAAGGGTTTCACTAGTACTTGGTCACAGGGGGTCAGAGAAAGTCTCCAGTTTCTGGGATCTCTCTGGAGGATTGATGGGAGGACACACATATAGAGGTAGTGCCCCTCACTGGTAAGATCATGAATATAAACAGCAGAAATGAGTATAATGCAATGTTAGCTCATTTTGATATCAAGGAAATCATAGCTTTTGACTTATCAAAGGAAATTCAAATGACTTTTGGGTGGACTCACAATGATGGTATGTGATTCCTATAACTAGTAGTCCTTCTTGCAAGCGATTTAGTGGCTTGCAAAAAATCTATTTTGGGGCAAAAAATCCCATAATGACAGGGTGATTAGTAAATTGATCTGATGAGCAGACAATTTTCAGATGAAGAAATCGAAACCATTTCTAGTCATATGAAAAAGTGCCCCAAATCACTATTGATCAGAAATATGCAAATAAAGACAACTCTGAGATACCACTACACACCTCTCAGATTGGTTAAGATGACAGAAAAAGATAATGATGAATGTGGAAAAACTAGGACACTAAAACATTGTTGGTGGAGTTGTGAACTGATTTAACCATTCTGGAATGCAATTTAGAGCTGTGCTCACAGGGCTATCAAACTGTGCATACATACCCTTTGATCCATCAGTATCTCTACTGGGTTTATATCCCAAAGAGATCACTAAGGAGGGAAAGGGACCCCCATGTGCAAAATGTTTGTAGCAGCTCTTTTTGTGGTGGCCAGAAACTGGAAACTGAGTGGATGCCCATCAACTATTCCCCAGTTGATAATGTTATGGTATATGAATGTTATGGTGTATTATTGTTCTGTGAGAAACAATCAACAGGATGATGTCAGGGAGGCCTGGAGAGACTTACATGAACTGATGCTGAGTGAAGTGAGTTGAACTAGGAGATCATTATAAACAGCAACAGCAAGATTATATGATGATTAATTCTGATGAACAATGAGGGCCATTTCCAATGATCTTATGATGAAGAGAAGGCAGGCGGGAGCGTAAGCTCTCGGAACCAAGGAGAGAGACAGGCCTCCAGAAAAACTAGCCGAGCCCCAAGTGAAGGAGACAAGACTTTGAAGGAAACAATAAAGGATTTGGACTTTTACCCCTGGCTACTCTTGTGGTGATTATTGAACTGAGATGAAGGCTGCTCCCAGAGACCCCAAGAATACCTCAGCAGAGAACATTACATTTTAGGGAGAACATGACAAGGACTTATGGGAAATTACATCAAAATTTGGTTGCCCAGAAAAGTTCATCAGTGTTGTATGTGAATTTCATGATGGCGTGCTTGCCTGGCTTCTGGATAATGAACTTTCCCTCAGTGGAGTGAAACAAGGCCGTGTGCTCGCTCCCATACTTTTTATGATGTTTTCAGCCATATTGTTAAACACCTTCAATGAGAATTAACATGGCATCAGTCAGCTGCCCTGCTAATGGGGAATTCTTCAATTTGAAAAGACTACAAAGGGCCACTAGGTGGTGCAGTGGATGGAGAATCTGCCCTGAAGCCAGGAGGACCTGAGTTCAAATGTGATGTCAGACACTTAATACTTCCTAGCTGCATGACCCTAGGCAAGTCACTTAACCCCAATTGCCTCAGGAAAAAAAGAAAAGAAAAGAAAAACGAGAAGGAAAAGATTACAAGCCAAAACTAAAGTGGAAGGAGTACTGATACATGATTTTTTGTTTGCAGATAATTGGACATTAAATGCAGCCTCCAAAGCTGAGGCAACAAAGTACAGATTTATTCTCTGCTGCTTGTGCCAATTTTGGCCCAACAATTAACATCAAGAAAACACAGATGCTACATCAGCCAGCTACCACATCGTCCAGATGTGGAATCACTGGTTACAGCAAATAGAGTTTTGAATGATGGATAAGCTCACTTACCTTAATAGTGTCATTTCCAGAGATGTACACATAAAGAATGAAGTGGACACACATGTGGCCAGAGTTAATTCAGTCTTTGAGAGGCTCCAAAGGAAAGCGTGAGAGATAATAGGTCTTAGACTGACTACAAACTGAAGTTCTTCAGAGCCTTGTGCTGACCTCTTTGTTGTATATTTATGAAAGTGGACAGTGCCAGCGCCATGCCAGGACACTGACTCGTTTCTGCCTGAATTGTCTTAGTAGGATTCTGAAGATCACCTGGCAGGACGAGGTAGCAGACTCCGAGGTCCCTTCTCGAGCTGAACCGCCAAGCATCCCAACTCTGTGGTTGGAGGGAGCACAACTCCGCTGGGTTGATCATGTTGTTTGAACGTCAAATGTACACTTGTCAAAGAGACTGTTTTATGGACAACCCACAGAGGGAAGCACTCCCATACATGATAGCCAGAAAAAACTCCAAGGACCCTCTCAAGGTCTCTCTTAACTCTGGAATTTATGGTGTGACACAAGGGACACTGGCACAGGACCACCCAGCATGGCATGCCCTTATCAGAGAAGGTGCTGTACCCTATGAGCAAAACAGAATTCAGAAGAAATGCAAGATGCACAAAATTAGAGAAGCCCCCCCCCCCTCCTTTTTCATATGGACTATTTGTGTCCGACCTGTAGCAGAGCATTCTGAGCTCGTATTGGTCTGATTGGCCTTGGTCAGACACACCGGACCTTGAGTCTTATAGTGATGACATTTTGGTTCTCTTCAAGAACGACAGGCAACAGTCAATGAACGACAATCTGACCAATTCCAGAGAGTGAAATGGCAACCAGAAAAGTTCATGTAACTTGGGCTGCGTTAAATGGCCCCTTTAAAAAACAGACAAACAAAAAAAGAATGGCACCTATTCAAACAATAAGAAGGAATTGTGCTTTACCCTGCTGAGACCACATGAAGTTCATGTCTAGGGGTCATATCTTAGGAAGGGCATTTATTAAGGCAATCAAGATGGTGAAGGGCTTTCCACGAGTTTAGGTTTATTCTAATGAAAAAGTTTCTTATTTATAAGACTGTTTCTAAAAGGAACGAGCTGCTTTGGGGAGGGAAATGTTCTTTATGAAGGTCTACAAACAGAGGGTGGAGGATCATTGAGAGGCAGTGTGGAGTAGTCAATAGGTGCTGGATTTGGAGTCAGGAAGCTGGGTTCAAATTCTCTCTCAGAAATTTTCTAGCTATATAATGTCACTTCAGTTGTCTCACAATCAGTTTTTTCCCATATAAATGGAGGGAATTGGACTTGATGACCTCACATATTTCTTTCAGTTCTAAATCTGTTTCCTTACCTGTAACATTAGGGTGATGGGGTGCAGCTTCTAGGAGAAATACAGCAGCAATCCTGAGGCCCCTAAACGTTAGGAGGGTAATTGTTCTAACAATCTGTTTGTCAATGATCCTAAAATCTCCTGGCCTTGGGAATCTTATAGTATAGTCCTACAACCACAGCTGACCTCCAGATAACAATCTGTTGGTCAGTGATTGTCTTAGTAGGATTCTGAAGATCACCTGGCAGGACAAAGTACCGGATTCTGAGGTCCTTCCTCAAGCTGAATGACCAGGCATTCCAGGTCTCCTGTTCCTGAGACAAATGATGAGATACCTACCAGACTATTCCTCAGTTCTACCTCTAAGCCATAAAACAAGCTTATCAGTGACATGAAGAACTGGATCTCTCTCTTTTCCTGTAAAGTTATCTTCTTGCTCCTGGTGCTGCATCCTTTTGGAATTTGGCCCACTTCAATTGGCGTTACAATTATAACAAACTTTGCCCCTTGACTTGGAGATGGGCTCAAGCCTTCAAATTCTTTTGAGACACCTTGGTCAGACACACCGGACCTTGATTCTAACAAGGCTTTTGGGGTCTCCTTTGAACCTCAACAAGAGCATTTCTAAGATTCCTGATCTTCTAAGATTCAGGTACATTTGGACACAATGGGCTCAGAGAAGCAGCAGCTTCTGGGAAATTTTGTTTCTACCTCTCATCCCTTCTCGTAGTTGAGTCCCTGGGATACCTAACTGGGACTAAGAACTCATCCTTCCCTAGAGACATTACTGGTTACTGTACTGATCTTGTCTTTGGTGCAAATTCACAGGATCTACTGCTAGTGCTTTGTTGCATCAGGAGACTTTAGGACAGGTGTAAGACTAACCATTCTTTTTTAACATTTTTCCTTAATTTCAAACAATCAACTCCCAAACCAACGATTGGAACCCAAGCCTCCGTATGCATTTAGGAAGCAGGGCAATTGTTATTGTCTTCTGAGTCAGAAATCAACCAGCGGTCCCACTCATTTCCCACACTTTGGGTCTCTCCCAAGGAGCCCATCCACAAAGCAGAAAAAAACCCATAAAACACTCATCAGAGCTCGTAAACAATGTTCTTCCCCATTTGGAGATTTTCACTTTCCAGAAAAATGTCCAAGTCTTCCAGTCTCATGGCGCCACCTTGCGGTTTGGACTCCCCTCAGGACACCCCCTTCCCATGCTGATGAGGCCTCGGTTCTTCAGGGGTGTGGCCAGTCCCAAGACTCCCAGAACCGCTCTATCACTAGAGCATCTTCTTGATGTTCCAGAATTCTAATTTCAGGCAGAGTGACCAGGTCTTTGGCCAAAGTGCCAGGCCCCTCCATCCCTGGGGCCCGAAGGGCAGACACGGCTTCTCCTTCCATCTGGAGGTCGGAGTCATCCCCGATAATGTTCTGGGAAGGTCTTGCCGTCTGCTCTGCCGCTCTGCCCTACGGACCTCTGGGCTCTCTAAGCTTTCAAAGCCTTTCCGTTTGCCCTACAGTTGAATTCTCCATGTGGTGTCTCTTCCAAATAGAATGTGAGCTGCTTGAGAACAGGGCTAATCTTAATCCACTTAAATCCCCCGTGGTTTAGCACAGCACTTGCTCAGAACATAGTAACCACGTGAGCCTTGTTTTTCACTTATCTAGCTAATAAGCAATATTTTTTTTGGTCTGTGTGGGGGAAGAGATGAGACAAATGAGACTTAAACCAGGTATGATTTCTGGCCTTTGTCCCAGAATTCCAAAACCCCTAGTGACGGCCCAGATCACAGCTGACCTCCCTGCAAAGCTGCTATTTGTCTATCTGGCTCCCCAGGTCGCAAACTCCAACCAATGGGGAACTTGGAAGAAGGAAAAAAAATCAAAAGATCTCAGGGGGGAAAAGTGCAAATAGAGGAAGAGGATGATGAGGGTGAGAGATAATAGATGGACGGCTTCAGTTTCCACTGATCTCCTGGAGATGGCAAGAAAAAGCAAGGAAAGCTTCCGGCATGTTGGGTGGACCTCCTATAGCGAACTTATGGGGGAGACCATGGCCAAGAATCTCAGCTTGGCCCCCATGGAGAGAAGAACACAAATCTTTGGGGTACCTTTTGTGAAGGAGTGAATAAAATCATATTAATAAACACCACATCAGGGATTTTTATCTTTACTATCATCATTCCTAGCATCCGTTACAGAAATTAGGGAAAGGAGAGAGGAAAAGGGATGAGCTCTACAGGAACTGATGAGTTCATCAATAAAGATATCAAGAAGAGAAGATCCCAGGGGAGAGTCGAGGGGAACAAGACATGAATGAGATTCTGCAAAAAAAGAATGAGAAGAATAGTCAGAAAGAAAGAGAAGCAGGAGAAAACCGTGTTGTGAAAACCCAGGAAAAAGTGAATATCTAAGAAGAGAGAGGGAGTAATGGTGTTCAGTGATGCAGAAAGCGCCACGAGAATCCCGACTCAGAAAAGGTCAATTAAAAGAGTGCTGGTGGCTACCACCGGGCACATCCACAGTCAAGGGTTGGAATGGGGATGATGACCTAAGACAGGAGCCCAAGAAGGCTCAGCCAAACAAGGAGAGAACAAGGAGAGAGCTGGGAGCCCAGGAAAGAGAGATTGTCTCGCGGAGAGAGGGGCTCAAGTTCCACAAAGAGGCTGGGGCCATTGGCTGTGACAATTAGGGTAGCACTGGTAACAGCTGAAAGAGGAAGTTGGAAGGGAGGTTGTTGAGGATCTGAAAGTGGAGAGAAGCGGAGGCCATGACTATAGACAACTCTTTCTAGGAGTCTGGCTATAAAAAGGGAGGAAATTACAGGGTACTAATTGAAGGGAATGGTAGAGTTTATGGCAATTTGTTAATGATGGGGACAGTTGAGTGTATTACTTAGCACTAGGGGAGGAATCAGTGGTTAAGGACAGATTAGAAACAAAGGGGAGAATCTCTTCTCGACAGGAGTGGAGGACTGTGGGTATGGAATATGGCTTATACATCCGACCTTGTCAACTAATTTGGCTGGATAGCTTTCTTCTCCCATTAAGTGGAATGGCTCTCTGGGAAGAGTCAGGGAGTGCTGGTTAGTGTTCAACTAATCCTTTATATTTTGCAATGCATTTTGTTGTTCTTAGTTCTTTGCTCTCCAAAGGACCAGTGACTTCTGGGAGGTGATATCTTGACTTGCCAGAGAATCACATTTAAGTACGACAGAGCTAAGCAGAGTCATCAGTCTCATTTTCTTCTCCAGAGCCATTCACACCCTGGGGTACAACATAAGTCAAGACAACTGACTTAGCAACGGCCTAGATGTAGTGCATGACCTTGGTCTCTCTAAATTAAAATCTTTCCCAGGTCTCAGTTTGTCCAGGCAATATCCATTCAGTGACTAAGGGTAGGTAAGAATCAAGAAAAAAGATGTCGTAGTTTACCATCACAAAAGTATTATTCTGGAAGGGGAAGACCCTTGAGAACAGAAAGCAGTTGCTTTCTCTCTTTCATTCTAAGCCATCAGAACCTAAACAACAAGCCATTTGATAATTTACTGAAGTGTAGGTGGTAGTAAAACAAACTGTCAATGACATTTATTTTATTTTTAAACAATATTTTATTTTTCCTAATTACATATAAAGATATTTTTCCTTGTTTTTCTTTCTTTTTAAAGTTTTAAAAATAAATTTATTTATTTTAATTTGTTTTACTTTTCCATTTTTTATTTACAATTTTTTGCTTTTCAAACATTTTTGGTTTTTTAATTTTTCTTTAGTTTTAAAAATATTTTTATTTACTTTTATTTGTGGTATTTTTATTACTTTTTCTTTCTTTCTTTCTTTTTGATTTTCCCCCCTTTCATCCCCACATCACCTCCAGGCAGGCTATAGTTAAGAAAGGATATATTTATGTACATATACACACACACAAAATGTAATGTCAGAGAAACTGAGGCAAGACAGAGATTAGGTTGTAATCTCTTTTTTTTTTCCTGAGGCAATTGGGGTTGTGACTTGCCCAGGGTCAAACAGCCAAGAAGTGTTAAATGTCTGAGACCAGATTTGAACTCAGGGCCTCCTGACGTCAGGGCTGGTGTTCTAATCACTGCACCACCTAGCTGCCCCATTTTTAATCTTTTTAATGTGGAGAGTTTAGGCTAGCCAACTGAATCGAACTCACGTTCAAAAATCATTTGGCCTTGAGGAACTGAGACAGGCAACTTTTATAGAGTTTTTAGCTAAACAGGATAATCCAAATGACATTTACTTTAAATAAATTAGAGATGGGATGTCTGGATGGGAAACAGAAGACAGGATCCAAGACACAAGTTGAGAAAGGTGATATTATGAACATCTTTGTTTATATTAAATATTTTATTTAATATAAACAAAGATGTTCATAATTATAATTACATGATAGTAATTATATAAGTAATTATTAAAATTAATCAAATCTTTTATGTTAATTAACAATATATCAATCATTATATATCATATAAATACATTATTAATTATATATAATTAATGACAAATTTAAATGTTAAAAATAATATATTGTTATGCCAGTTTCCTTTAATTGTTCTGCCTCAATTCCTTGAATTGTTCTACCTCAGTCCCCCTGGCTGTAACCCCCCTTCCTGACCATTAGGACTGATATAAATTAGGGTTGGGAGGCCTGACCACTAGCATTCCATAGAGCCATAAAACTGCAGATGGTTAATGTCTGACAGGGGGTGATATCTCCCATCTCAGAGTGAGTGACTCCCAGCCCTCCTGATGTATGAGGATTTATGATCTTTCCATACCCCCAACCTGTCAGAACCAGATTAAGGGAACTTCCTGGAAGTTCCCACTCAACAGTGCTCACCCCCACCCTGCTTTGTTCCCCTGATTGCTGGAGCCCTGTAAGACTCTCTGGAATCCATCACTTGCTGCTGGATGCTTTGAGATACGAGTCCAATTCAGCCGCTGGGGGTAACATGGATCCTGTTTTGCCCCCAGCACAATCTCTCCCTCTAAATAAAATATTAAAAACTCTCTAATCTCAATCTTGCCTCAGTTTCTCCAGCATTACAATACTAATATAAAAATATTAATAATAGAGTAGTTTAATTAATTTAATTAATTGGTCAAAAATATTAAATAATAATAATATTGAAGGTAACTAGCGCGGTTTTCACAGGAGCGGAGATTTGGGGATGGGTCATGAGCTAGGGTTTCATCAAGGTGTGTCCCTGCTGTGGAAACTCCCTCCACCGGTACAGATCTCCCTCTCCTCAATAGCTGGAATCTTGGCGATTTCTTAGGAGACTTTCCCAGAGTTGTACAAGCAAGCTGTGTCAGAGACAGGGCTGAAATCAATGCTACCTGCTTCCATCTGCTCCCCCCAGCCCTCCCCCAGCCCAGGGCTCTGCACAACTGGGAGTGCTCTGTCTGTGCTGCATGGAGGCGCTTGGGGGAATGTCGATGCTTTTGATCTCAGAGAGTAACCAAGTATCTTCATTCTGCAAACACTGTGCGAGGAGCCAAGGTTGGCGGGAAAGGAAAGGAAAGGAGAACGGATCACAGCGTATCCCACATCACCCCAGGCTTGGAATGGGGATGGTGTACGCTCACATACAGACTCATACATACACTCACGGAGCACTTATACAAACATGTCTATGTACATACTCATGCACACACATGCATGTATACTCTCATGCAATGCATATCACACATGCACACATTCATACACATACCAATATATACATTCATGCACTCAGTGCACCACACATCCATAAAACATTCATGATCATACATGCATACATGCAAACTCAACACATTCACACGCACACTCATACATGCACACGCTAATATACACATACAGACACTCACACATGCATTAGATTAATCACAGTTTAAGAAAACTAAAATTTGTGTTACAGCCAACTTGTCTAGGAATCTTCAAAGATCCGAGAGATCGGCCACTAGAAAGGAAGGGATGGGGGGGATAGCCATGGATTTTGTCTTTCAGACACATTTCTGGTAATGAAGTTGGAGATGGAAATATTCTGAGAAAAGTCATTTTCCCGCAATCAATTTTACATAAGACCATTAATTTTTTTTAAACTACTTTACATTTGGGATTAACTTTTTTTTTTTAAATTAAAGCTTTTTATTTTTCAAAACATGCATGGATAATTCTTCGACATTAACCCTTGCAAAAAAAAAAAATCCTTCTTCTACCCCTCACCTAGATGGCAAATAATCGAACATATGTTAAACATGATAAAAATATATGTTAAATCCAATATATACAAACATGTTTATACAATTCTTTTGCTGCACAAGAAAAATCAGATTAAACTGTAATGGCGAAGAAACTGAGCAAGACAGAGATTAGAGACCGATTCAATAGTTTATTAAATGGAGAGAGATACTGGGACCAATGGTTCCATGAGTCCAGCCCTGAAGCATCAGAGGGCAAGCCTTTCATAGGCTAACAAGAACAACGATACAATGGGGAAGGCTCCTGGGTGGGGATAACCCAATGGCGGGGAGGCCCCTAGGATGACACAATGTAGGGAGGTACTGGAGAGGTTACTGATATTCTAATGATGTCTAAAATGACAAACCTTTTTCCTGTCAAACATTAAGAAGGAATATATAACCTATGTCTATAACCTAAAGATATAAAACCTTTATCTCATCAACCATTTAAGAGGGAATGATTATAGCCTGGGATTTTGGGGCAGAGCCACAGAGGTAGACCTTTATCTCATCAAACATTAAGAGGGAAAGGTTATATAACCTGAGGCAGAATAATTAAATAGGACAATTAGAGAAACTGGATCACGACTTTAAAAGGAAACTTTGGCACAACAAAGCCAGAAAAGAAAATGATGAGGAGATTAATATGCAAGAAACAACAAAAAAGGTGAGAATGCTATCTTGTGATCCACATTCAGCTCCCACAATTCTCTCACAGGGTGTGCATGGCTCTCCATCACAAGGTCACTGGAACTAGACTATAAATATTTTTTAAAATACAAAGACACAGGAGAAGAACTTTGGAGATCTAGGCGTGAGTTCCCTGGTAGGATTCCTCTGCTGAGTTATTCTCCACTCTGATACACGTCCCACAACAGGAAAGAAATAGGTGAAACAGAATAATGGCAATAAGGGGGAAGCTAATGATTAGATCAATCAGTCATTCAACAAACATTTTCTTTTCAATAAACATTTATTAAGTGCATATTTGTGCCAGACACTACTGGACACAGTATACACAAAGATAAAAATGAAATTTAAAAAGTTGGAATTGGTTTAATGTTTTGGGCAACTAGGTGGCAGTACAGTGGTTACAGCTCCAGGCCTGGAGTCAGGAAGATTCACTGTCCTGATGATGTGATCTATGGGGTGGGATTTGTCACCAAATTGTGTGGAATAGAGAGATAAGGTGAAGAACTTACTATGTGAATTATTTTTCTATATTTTATTTTCGTTATTTCTGTGTTTCCCCTATGACCTGTATAATATGTGCAGGCCCATACTTACTTGTCTTGGCCAGCTATACTACTGTCTACTTAATTACCTGAAGCCTGAAGGTCCTGACTTTCTTTTTCCTAGAAATCAGGTGATTTTGGGGAAACAGAAACCTTCCATTCCAATCTCTCCCGATAGCAACAACCAATTAGATGCCTCCCCTTCCCTTCTCAATGCTCTCTTACTTATGATGTAATCTCTTGTAGAAAAGCTGTGTATCTTTACTACTTCTTAAGTCCTCAAGCTTTCTCTTCCTTATCTCGTGATGGGATGGCTTATCCTCTGGAGGTATAATAGACGACCTTTCTACAAAAATATTGACTGATCTCTGAGTAGTCATTTTGAGTAAGGGGCTTCTAAATCCCACACAAAATGATGGCAGGTACCAAAAGCTGGGGTTGTCATGTGGAGAATTACCAATGGCCATTTGTAGAGGGCCGGAACTCTGGAGAAGTATACTTGAAACAAGGATACTTACAACAAGGTGTTAACTCAGTGGGATTGAGATGATGGTTCTCTAATTCCCATATATACTTAGTACTTAGTATGGTGATATAATGGTTCTCTAGTCACACATACATAGTTGTAATGACATAATTGTAACAGGCTATATAAGGGCTGAGAGAAGTGGGGACAGAGTCAGCTATAGAGGGCCAGAACTCTGGAGAAGTATACTTGAAATGAAAATACTTCTCCAGATCCAGCCCTCACAGCTATTCTCTTTGGCAAAAGGTAGATTTATTTAGGGGAAGGGGTTACAGAACAGACACCCGGAATGGTAAATGTGTGGGACAGTGAGACCACAAAAATAATTGGGAGATTCTCAGAGTGAGAAAAAGCAAAAAGGGAGGTATTACAATCTCAGCAGAAAGAGCATTTCCAACTAAAGAAATGCAAAGCACAAACTACAAAACACAAGATTAAATAGAACAGAAGCGCCCCCCACCTCCCCCCACCCCCATCCCTTGACCTTCTCTTCCATTGTCTGGGGGAGTCCAGGCTTATATTCTAAACAGGGAAATCTATCCCAGAAACAAAAGAATAAATTGCCTTTAAAAGAAGTACTTAAATGCTAATTAAGAGTTGGGGGAAACAGAAGGGGAAGGTTCATTCAAGACAATGGAACACCTGCAGCTTTTTAGCTCTGGCTCCACTTGTTGCAAAGCTTCAAGGCCTAATTAGGGCACAGTTTAAGGCTGTTTCCCATGAGAGGGGCTTCACTCAGTTTATCCCATAGGGTAAATGGGAAATAGAGTGGGGGAGAAATGAAAGACAAGTTCCTCAGTGGAACTCCCAATTACCAGTAGAGAGGGAGGTTGGGGCATGGCCTCAGCTGGCAAGCTCAATCCTGAAAGGGACTTAGTATCCTAAAAGGGTTAGTTAGCTGTAAGGGGGAGAAGTGGAGCTGAGAAGTAGGGGATTTACCACATGGCTCGGGGGAAGGGAAAAGACACCAGGAGACAGAGTGCCCAGATGGACTGACCCTAAGCAGGGTAGAGGCAAAGCCCTGGGCCATAAATTATTTTATAGGGAAAATTTAGCCTCAGGCTCTTGACATAATTTCTATTTCTAACTAAATTACCTTTAGGGTGTGGGACCCAGGAACTAAATTGATCACCATTATCAGAGCCTTCTTCCTGCTTGCCTAAGGAATTAATTTTTTAAATTAATTCTTCTGCTAACTATACCTAACATCGAAGATCTCACCACTGATTCAAATTTGGTTTCAGACACTTACTCAGACACAATACTAATTGATTCCAACTTTCATTTCATTTTTATCTTTGTGTATAATGTGTCCAGTACAGTGCCTGCCACAAATATGCACTTAATAAATGTTTATCGAAAAGAAAATGTTTGTGGAATGACTGATTGATCTAATCATTAGATTAGTGAGATCCTGAGCAAGTCACTTTACTCTGTTTGCCACAGTTTCCTCATCTGTAAAATGAGCTGGAGAAGGAAATGGCCCACCACTACAGTATCTGCTGAGAAAACCCCAAATGGGGTCCCAGAGAATCAGACAGGACTGAAGTGATTCAACAACATATAATACTCTACACAGAAGATCTCAGTCGCTTCCTACAATCCTACCCAGCCTTCAGAGATAGATGCTATTTTGTCCTGATTTGGGAAAGATTTCTTTCTAGATTCCCACCCTCTCCTAGTTAATAATGTAAATTGTCCTTTAATCACAAATCCTGGTCCCTTTGGATTCCAATAGAAGATCTGACCTGTTCCCAGTCCCACCCGGATCTGAGCCAACTTTGGGGCTATACCCAAAAGGCCTTGAGCTAAGTCTCCTATTATTAAAAGGCCACACTGGGAACCCCTCTTTGCAGAGATTCCAAACATGGTAGCCATGTGAGGACCCTCTGTTCCCTGGACCCTTTGTCCAGTGCCCTCCTTATCTCTATCTTCACCTAATAATAAACCTCTTTTATCAATCTAGCTTTCCGGGCCAATAAATGCTTTTATTGGGAACTCGCGCTGCTACTAGACCTCATTTACTGCCGTACCCTTGCGCTGAATCTGTACCCCAAACATGCCATTAGACCTTAATCCTAATTTCATTTAGTTACCCCAAATCTAGACCTCAACAATCCCTTTTACAAATAGGGAAACTGAGGCTGAAAGGTAAAGTGACTTACCCAAGCTAAGTACCTGAGGCTAGGTCCAGTGCCTATAAATGCTTCACTGCCTGACATGGTAAATGGCTCATGGAGCCCTGAAAGGTCCTACTAAAGGATGATGATGATGATGATGATGATGAACAGCAAAGCATTTTATATCTCATTCAAAACAACAAAACACAAAACAACAAGAAGGTAACATGAAAACAAACAGAACATTTTGTGCTACTATCTTGTTAATAAACTTAACCCCACACTACCCTTCAAACTATCGTATAAATAATACAACAAAATCTTGAATACAATATATATCGGATTTAATATATTTTAACATATTTAACATGTATTAGATTACCTGCCATCTAGGAAATGGGGTTGAGGGAAGGAGGGGAAAAGTTGGATTTAGATTCCTAAACAAAAATAAAAACAAAAACAAACCAAAAAACTTCATTCTCATTGGTCTGTAGTTTGGGTCTACTCTTTTTTTTTTTTTTTTAATAACTTTTTATTGACAGAACCCATTCCAGGGTAATTTTTTACAACATTATCCCTTGCACTCACTTCTGTTCCGATTTTTCCCCTCCCTCCCTCCACCCCCTCCCCCAGATGGCAAGCAGGGACTACTACTCTCAGGTTCTGTAATGTCGTAGTAACTGAGGCAAGACAGAGATTAGGTTTTAATATTTTAATAGCGGAGAATGTGGGCTAGTCAGTTGGACAGGATTCCTGCACCAAAGATAGCCAACTTCTAACAATTAAAACACAGACCTTTTATAGGGTTCCAGCTATAAGGAAACAAAGGCAAAGGGGAAATGTAATGCCGAAGAAACTGAGCAAGACAAGAGATTAGAGACCAATTCAATAGTTTACTAAATGGAGAGAAATACTGGGACCAATGGATGCATGTTTGATCCCAGGGCTGGACGAGACTATCATCTCAAAGAGTCCAGCCCCGAGTATCATCACAGCAAGCTTTTTTATAGGATAACAAGAACAATGACATAATGGGGGAGGTACCTAGGTGGGGATAACCTAATGGTGGGGGAGACCCCTAGGATGACACAATGGAGGGAGGTTACTGATATTCTAATGATGTTAAAATGGATAAATCTTTATCCTGTTAAACATTAAGAAGGAATGTCTGTAACCTAAAGATATAAAACCTTTATCTCATCAAACATTAAGAGGGAAAGGTTATAACCTGAGGCAGAAGAACTAATAGGACAATGGGGAAAGTAGGTCAGGACATCAAAATGGAACTTTGGCACAACAGGACAACACTGGATAAGTCATTATTTCAGGAGGGATCATAACTTTAGTTCTGACAGATTGGGGATCAAGAAAGAGCAGGGGACAGAGAGTCTGGGACAGGAGATAGTGAGCAATACCTAGGCATTTGAGATAAGCCATCTGGGGTTTTAAAACACTGTAATGTGAGAGGGACCAGAGCTTAATGGGGTAAGGAAAAAAGGGATGGCCATAATAATTTTATTCAGGATATAGCATAATAATTCAGGGAAACTGAGGCATTACAGTTCAAAGGTGTATCCTGCAGATATCTGACTTTGGGAATGACATAATGGCAACTTCAATAGTAGTAGAGACCCTAATACTTTTCCAAAAAAGCCCAGATCACCTGGCTTTGGGAATGACGTATTCATCTTGGGAATGTAACTATTTGGGAGTGATATGGCACAACTTTAGAGAATGTGTGTGAAAAAAATGGGAGCCAAGCTTGATATCTTTATTCCACTAAGCTATCCTTCAAAGACATCTACCCTGTCATCCAAAATTCAGGGCTGCTATCTCACACCTGGACTCTGATTTTCTTAGTTTCATGAAAGGAAGGGGGTGATTGTTAGCACTCATTACGAAATTTCCCAGAAGTCACGTCAATCTGAATCCCATGATGTCATTTACCGTAAGTTCTATTCTCAAATTCTTATAAATTTACCTGCAGTATTACTCCTTGTGCTTTGCTGTCTTCCTTTCTTGAAATTTAGCTTGCTTTAATTAGTATTAATTATAATTAAAATCTGCTTTTTTTTTTTTTTTTTTTTTTTTTTGGCTTACTGAGGCAATTCGGGTTAAAGACTTGCCCAGGGTCACACAGCCAGGAAGTGTTAAGTGTCTGAGATCAGATTTGAACTCAGGTCCTCCTGACTCCAGGGCTGGTGACAATTAACTCTTAATGAAAGGTATTTACTATGCTAGAATAGGATTTTTTTTTTTTAAGTAACAACTGTTGTATTGCAAAAAACAGCCAGTGAGACTTGGTAAAATTTCAAGTGGAGTTTATGAATTATACTTGCATATGTTTTGAAAATAAAAACCTTCAATTAAAAAAAAAAACCATAAGTTAGAGGGCGTTAATTGTATAATCAGGAAGAGACAGAAGCAGACATCATTAGTTATCGAGAGCAGGGGAGTACCGAGAGCAGGGGTACAGGAGGGGGTGCTCTGACCACAGAGCACAAGGACTTTGCATTCTGCTTAGACAAAATGCTTGGGTAAGCAGGGGGTGGGGATGGGGCAAGCAGGAACTAGTTCAACACTCAAATACACACCCCCCTAAAAACTGGAGGGAGGGTACTCTCCCACAAAAATACATCCATCCACGATAAGAATGGGTTGAACTTTGGAGTTCAGCGATACACGTGTGTCAAAGGCCACCCATAATCCTGGCTACTTTGGGGCCTGGATGCTGTGTGTGTTCCCACTGCCTTTTCCATTGCTGGCTCTCTTCTCTGCTTCCAGTGGTCCCGCTCTTCAAAGCTGCTTTCTTCCTCCATGACTATCTCTGTTTCCCTCTATCTGGAGTTTATGGTTTGGCTTCTTCAATTTTGCCAAGATCTCTAATCAATGAACCCCTCAAACTGCTGGCTGCACTAACCAGTGGGAACGGGAGAAAAAGAAAGAACAATACTTTCTTCTTCCCTGGCATTGTGTCCTCCACAAAGCGTTCCCGAGTTTGCCGAGACTTCAGTTTTGACCTGATCAAACTCACTCAGGGCTTAGCTGAGAGCTGGAGCACGGCTAATTTGTTTGTTCAGTCAATCATGAGTCTTTTTAATTTAATCCGACAGATGTTCATACCTCATTAAAGAGTCCCATTGTGTCACACCTTGTTAACGCATTAAAATTTCTTCCCATATGACTTTTTCAACTGAATCGAGGGTGTGTGTGAGAGAACCATATTCTTTCCCCTTCCTTAGGTAGGTATTGGACTGACTACTAGGTCTATTACTTCTAAATCTAAAATTGCAGGATTTTGTGTGGCTCAGAAATGGTGAGGGGGGTCACCATTTAATAAAAAAAGCTGGAGAGATCTCTAGGAGCAAAGCAAAGTTTATTGTACCTTCACCCATCCAGCAGGCAATCTAAGGGAGGACACACCTTCTGGGGCAGGATTAACACTTTAGTCCCTAAGGCAAATACTCCTCCCACCTCTGACCCTCATCTCCATGGGCTGAGGGTCTCACATTCTAAATACAGGAACTACCCAAGAAATTGAACTTGACCAATAAGTACATAGTTGCCCATATTTGATTGAAATAGGGAGAAAATGATGTCATGGGAGTATAGCAGAAAGGGGACTTAAGTATGCCCTTGAATCAATGCTCAGAGTCCTTCAGGCCTCCTCTAACTCTGAAATAGATGGAGCCTTACTCGATTTTCACAATTGTCTTGAAAGATCTCACCTCATCTCGTTCAATTTGATAATAAATATATTATTGGGACTCCTCAAAAATCCACTTAGGGAATATAAAAGGCCATTTTGGGGGGATAAATTCTCAGCCCAAAACACAATTCAAAACAAATTAGGTTATTCAGTGGGTAGAGCACTGGCTCTGGAGTCAGGATCTCAGACTAAGTCAGTCTAACCTCAGACACTGAGCAAGTCACCTAACCCCAATTGCCTCCAAAAGAAAATTATGTCATTGTTCTTGTTATCCTATAAAAAAGCTTGCTGTCCCAATACTCAGGACCAAGATCCCTCTGGTCCCAGTATCTCTCTACATTTAATAAACTATTTAATTGGTCTCTACTCTCTCTCTTGCTCAGTTTCTTTGACATTACAGTGGGAGGGTCCACACTTGGACTAGTGGTCTTTCTATTCTTTGTACAATAATTCTGTGAATGGCACAAAGGATAGAGTGTTGGGCAGAAAGTCAGAAAGATGCGATTTTACTCAATCTCAGACACTTACTAGTTGTGTGATCCTGGGCAAGTCATTTGACTTCTGTCTGTTTCAGTTTCTTCCTCTGTAAAACAGAGATAATAACGGCACTTCTCACTCAGAGTTGATGTGAGGATCAAATGAGATAATAAGGATAAATACAGTACCTGGCACAAAGCAGGTGCTGCATAAATGCTTATTCCTTCTTTCCCTCCCTCCCACAGAAAAAGGGCTGGGAAGAAATGTTTTATTCTAAATATAAAAAAGCAAAACCAAGCTAAAGACTCTAACTGACTTTCTCAAGATATGTAGAAATCGGGCCGCTACCAACGTATTATGTGACCTTAGAGGAAGAAAGGAAGGAAATGAGCATTTATTAAGGGTCAACAATGTACCTGACATTGTGCTAAGTGCTTTGCAATTATTTTCTCATTCAATCCTCCCATTATAGAAAGAGGCAGATGCTATTGTTATCCCTGTTTTATGGTGGAGGAAACTGAAGTTGTCAATGATTTGCCCAGGATCACGGAGCTCTAGTGTCTGAGGCTGGATTTGAATTCAGCTCTTCCTGACTCCCAAACCTAGCACTCTATTCACTGTAGCGGCATCGAGCTGACTCTAGGGCCTAGAGAAGTTATTTCCCCAAGTTGGATTTCAGTTTTCCGACTACAAAAGGAGGAGAATGGACGATAGAACCTCTGAAATCCCTTTCCCCATTGGAATGGCCATCACTTGGAAGTAGAGATTGTTTTTATTGTTCATTTATATCTTTAGTTCATTCATTAGTTGATCTTTTTTTCGATGATGGAAAGGGGAAAACTATGAGAAGAAAATTTTTAAATGGAGAAAGGTATTGTCCTAGAATTGATATGAAAAAGTAGTCACTACTGGTTCTTTAACAAGTTTGTACAGGAGTCTAGACCAATGAGGGAGCTATTAAAAACTCCATTTTGCCTTGATTTCATTAAGAGCTTTGGTGCAATCAGAATGGTCCCTAAATAGTAGCCTCCACATTGGTTGTTCCTCAGAAAGTAAGCCATCCCATCCCATTCCATCCCTTTCCTCCCTTCCCCTTCCTCTCTTCCCTTTCCTTCCCCTTCCTTTCCCTTCCTTTCTCTTCCCTTCCTCTCCCTTCTCTTCCCCTTCCTTCCCTTCACTTTCCCCCTCTCTTCCCCCTCTCTTCCCCTTTCCTTTCCTTCCCTCCCTTTCAATCTTCCCCCTTCCCTCTTCCTTTCCCTACCTTCTGTTCACACAGGGCATCATATCCTCACCTGTGGCTGCTCTGCCCAAAGGAATGTAATTTTGTTTTTGATCACTGAACCCTCCCAAGACATCTTGGGGTTGCGCTGCTAGATTTTTTTCCGAAGGACCAAGCCTTAAATCCAGTCACTGTGGCTCTCATCGATTGGCCCACACTAAGTCTGAGCCAGAAGGTGGCAGAGTATTTCATCAGGAGTCCTCAGGAATTGTGGTTGGTTTTTGAGTAGAGTTCCTAAGTCATTTGAAGTTCTTTGCCTTTGCAAGGTTACTGTTTTGTATAAATTGTTCTCCTGTTTCTATTCACTTCACTCTGCATATAAACTTTCCCAGGTTTCTCTGGTACTAAGGAAAGAAAAGGATAATATTTTGCCCAACTCTTTTTTGGTTTTTGTGCTGAAACAATTGGGATTACACAGCCAGGAAGTGTTAAGTGTCTGAAGCCAGATTTGAACTCCGGTCCTCCTGACTACAGGGCTGGTGCTCTATCCACTGTAGCATTTAGCTGTCCCTTGCCCAACTCTTTTTAATAGAATTTTTTTTTCCAAATACAGGTAAATATAGTTTTCAACATTCCCTTTTGCAAAACCATGTGCTCCAAATTTTTCTTCCTCTTCTCCTCTTCCCCCTCCCCAAGACAGCAAACAATTTGATATAGTTTAAATGTGCAATTCTTCCAAATATATTTCCATACTGTGCAAGAAAAAAACAGATCAAAAGGGAAAAAACAAAAACAAAAACGAGCAAACAAAGAACAACAAAAAGGTGAAAATATTCTGCTTCGATCCATAGTGTCTCTATAGTTTTCTGTCTGGATATAGATGGCATTAACCATCCCAATGCTATTGAAATTGCCTTGAATCATCGAATTGCTGAAAAGAGCCGTATCCATCCCAATTCATCATCATGCAATCTTGTTGCTGTGTACAGTGTTCTCTTGGTTCTGCTCACTTCATTTCCCATTAGTTCATGTTAAATTTTCCCAGGTTTTTCTGAAATTGGCCAGATCATCATTTCTTCTTTTTTTTTAATCATAACTTTTTATTGAAAGAACATATGCATGGGTAATTTTTTACAACATTCTTGCACTCACTTCTGTTTTGACTTTTCCCTTCCATCCTTCTACCCCCTCCTCTAGATGGCAGGCAGCAGATAATTATTTCTTTTTTTTTTAAATATATATATGTACATATATAATTTTATAATAACTTTATATTGACAGAATCCATGCCAGGGTAATTTTTTTTTACAACATTATCCCTTGCACTCACTTCTGTTCCGATTTTCCCCCTCCCTCCCTCCACCCCCTCCCCTAGATGGCAAGCAGTCCTTTACATGTTGAATATGTCACAGTGTATCCTAAATATAATATATGTGTGCAGAACCGAACAGTTCTCTTGTTGCACAGGGAGAATTGGATTCAGAAGGTACAAATAACCCGGGAAGAAAAACCAAAATGCAAATAGTTTACATTCGTTTCCCAGTGTTCTTTCTTTGGGTGTAGCTGCTTCTGTCCATCATTTATCAATTAAAACTGAGTTAGGTCTCTTTGTCAAAGAAATCCACTTCCATCAGAATACATCCTCATACAATATCGTTGTCGAAGTGTATAATGATCTCCTGGTCCTGCTCATTTCACTTAGTATCAGTTCATGTAAGTCTCGCCAGTCCTCTCTGTATTCATCCTGCTGGTCATTTCTTACAGAGCAATAATATTCCATAACATTCATATACCACAATTTACCCAGCCATTCTCCAATTGATGGGCATCCATTCAATTTCCAGTTTCTAGCCACTACAAACAGGGCTGCCACAAACATTTTGGCACATACAAGTCCCTTTCCCTTCTTTAGTATCTCTTTGGGGTATAAGCCCAGAAGTAACACTGCTGGATCAAAGGGTATGCACATTTTGATAACTTTTGGGGCATAATTCCAGATTGCTCTCCAGAATGGTTGGATTCGTTCACAACTCCATCCAACAATGCATCAGTGTCCCAGTTTTCCCGCATCCCCTCCAACATTCCTCATTATTTTTTCCCTCATCTTAGCCAATCTGACAGGTGTGTAGTGGTATCTCAGAGTTGTCTTAATTTGCATTTCTCTGATCAATAGTGATTTGGAACACTCTTTCATATGAGTGGTAATAGTTTCAATTTCATCATCTGAAAATTGTCTGTTCATATCCTTTGACCATTCAGATAATTATTTCTTATACAACAATTAATATTCCATAACATCCATAACTTATGAACTTATGCAGCCATTCTCCAATTGATGGAAATCCCCTCACTTTCTAGTTTCTTGCCACCACAAAAAGGGCTGCCACAAACATTTTTACACATGTGGGTTTTCTTCCCTTTTATATGATGTCTTTGGGATACAGACCCAGCAGAAATACTGCTGACTCAAAGGGTGTGCACAACTTTATAGCCCTTTGGGCATAGTTCCAAATTGTTCTAGGAGACAAATTCTACAAGAGCAATTACAAAATAGCAAATAAATAAAGGTCACTCTAGTCTATAATGATAGATAAATTATGATTTCATTAGGTAGGGAAGCTCTCTCTTCAATCATTCATAAATGCGGAGGGATTTCTTGAGGTAACATGGTGAAATGATCTATCTAAGGTCATACAACTAATTAAAGTAGCTAGTCAGGGCTCAAAACCAGGGCTTCAACACTCCAAGATTAGTGCTGCATCAGAATGTCTCTTACAAACAAGATGTGATTTTATCAGCATCAGGAGCTTTCACTAAGGGAAGTTCTACCTCTGAAGCACATTATGACCCTTCTGTGATTTAGAAACTATATCCTAAAGAGATATTTGAGGTCCATAGGGTCCATATCCAGTAGGTGTCAGAGGCAGAATTTGAATCCAGGGCTTTCTAACTTTATGATTTAAGAAATCTACTCACTGGCTGAAATAGTTGTGTACTTGACATTTCATGAGTTTTGGCATCCTGTCTCTTGATAATAATTTGGATGGTATAATATATTGATTTTTTTATTAAAAATTTTGATGGCATTATTGGGACCAATATTTCTCCTCACTCTATTTTTGGTAGTTCTTAGAAAGATACTTCAATTTGCTTTTGAAACCTGATTTATGTTACAACTATATTTGATTTATTAATATAAGTATTTTATATTTTGGTGATAGTCCTTTTGTAATTCAATTTTATTAATATATACATTATATGTTATACATAGTATACATAATAATAAATTATGCTATTCTTAAAAAAAAATCTATTCACTATGCCAGTCTGTTACTTTAACTTATGAGGACTGATGCAAAAATTCTCAACCTAATCTTTGCAAACAATATGATAATAATTGAAGATGGTTCCCAATCGTCAAGGAAATTTGTCTCTGGAATTTAAGACTGGCATAATACAAAGAAAATTAGAAATATAATTTATCACATTAGAAGAAAATGATTGTTTTAATTTCTATTGATATCTTTTGTTTTTATATCACCTACATTTCCCAAACCATTCCTTTCTCCATCCTTGCCCAGGGAGCCAGTCCTTAAAAAATAAAAGAAAGGGTGGGAGGAAGCAATTGAGTAATCAGACCCATAGTCTAATGGTGTGTACCTTGTTCTATCTCCATAGTTTCCCATCTCTGCCAAGAAAAGTTTGAGATGAATTCTTTTATCTCTAGTGGGAAAATGTTAACATTATACACTCACCTGGGAAGCTATATAGGATAATGGGAATAGCATTCCCTCAAGGGCAGTCCTGAAATAATCTCCCAGGGCTGTGAGCTTATCTAAGTGGGAATTCTGGGTAGTGTTGTACTATTACTCATTGGCCACTGTGCAAGCTACACCTTGGAGCCACAGATAGAATTGGGTGAATAGACCCCAAAAATGGATGAGCAACCCTGAAAAGGGCTCAGCAAACCTCACTCCAGAGGAGCTAGTTCTCCCTGAACACCCTCAGCAGACTGGCTAAACCAGGTCTCAAACCTGTTGACGAGTTAGCAGGGCATCTAGTTGGACTACATAAAAAATAGTCAGAGGAGAACATTTTGTTCCAAAGGTCAGGAAGCAGATGCTGTGGGGTGCCTAGAGCTTGGTCAGATGTCAAAGATTCCCTAAATCATCCACAGCATCCTGGACCATTGCCATTCATCCTGACTTTTATCTTAACATTGGATTTCAATGATTTGAAGACTCTGACCCACTTAAATCCAATTCATGGGCAAGTCAAGTCATCACCCTGTGATGTCATTGAATCTCTTTAAAAATGAGAGATGAACAACAACCACCATCAATGGTTTCCCACTCTCTGCCCCTCTGCATGATGTCTACCCCTGTAGAGAGCCAGGAGGTAAAAATCCATTCCACGTCTTGAATCTTACAGTAACTTGGCTCACCAAAACTCCCTTTTCTTACTGAAATAGCAGAGACATATTTGTTAATATGTGATTATAAATCTAGCGACTGAAGCAAAATATAAAACTACTATACAATGTTTCAAAGGCTTACCTTTGATCTTAGGACAGGAAATGGAGGTTAAAGGCATTTGGGAGAAAGGTACTTGAGGACATTGGAATGATAAGTTTACTCTCAACTATTTACATCTCTATCTAAATACCCAAGATTTGGGCTTAATCATTTAGAACTCAGTAGATTGTGCTTGTTAGATTTTGTATCAAGTCTATAAGCATTGGAGGTATACATGTTTGTCTCTCTGCTCTCTGCTCAATAAAATTTTGAAGAGTTCTCATCAAATTCTTTCGCCTGATCCCTGCATCTCACGCCCTTCACTTCACTACAGGAACCAGACTCCAACACACCCCTGCCAACTCAACTCGGGCTTGACTCAAAAAGCTTTCTCTCCACATTGTGTGGCTACCAAGAAAATTCTGGCTTTATATTCTGCCCCTGCTGTTTGTGGAGAATTTCCTACTAAAGCATAGAAGGGTCACAATCTTCAGAGGAAGGAGTTCCTATAGTAGAAGCTCCCTATAGGAAATCTGATGTAGCACTCTCCTTGGAATCGAAACCTAAGAATTCCAACCTACTCCTTTAACTGTTAATGTGATCTTTAAAAAATTTTCTTTTTCTTTTCTTTTCAAGATCTTAATTGAATAAAAAGTTACCTACATTTGAATTTTCTCTGGGCAATTAGATGTTACATTACAATAAATCACGTCATAGACCAGTTATATCATTTCTGAAACTTAGGTTCCTTATAAGCAAAAGCAGGATACGTGACAAAAATGTAGTGTGCTCTTTCTGTGCCTCATGTTGGGCGCCAAAATGTACTGTCTGGACTAGCTCTCTGAGGGATCTCGGGATCATCCTTGGTCTTAGTGGAGGAATGAAGTAAACAGGAGAGCCACCAGGATGGTCAAAGATGTTGTGTTATGCAAATGTTAATTATTATTATCATTATTATTCACAGTAATCTTTGGGAATTTAGATTAATGTAAATGTAATAATAGTAGCACTATTATCGCAAGGCTGCCTTGAGGTCTAAATAATATATGTGAACAACTTTGTAGCCTTAAAACACTGTATACAAGCTGTGTGAATTTGGGCAGCTCGCTTAAGATATTTTTTGCCTCAGTTTCCTTAACTACAAAATGGTGATAATGATAGCACCTACTTTATCATAGAGTTGTTGTGAGGATCAAATGAATCAATATCTGTAAAACGCTTAGCACAATGTCTACTAGTGCACAATAAGTCCTTAATGAACGCTTCTTCTCTTTCCAACTAATATGGTTGGGGACAGTTTACCCAATAGTAGCAGAAGAAACAGGAAGCAGTGGTTGATTTTAAAAATAGTTTCTTCAAATATCTTCCTTTACTAATTGCCTTTGGTATTTGCATAATTAGTGAATTAGTCCTAATCACTGTTCACTTATACCAAGGCAAATTAGTGGAAGCAATGGAAATTAGATGAATGAACTTAAAAAGCACCCTAGGGATTTGTGACTAGGTAACTCCAAAAGGATGATTTGCCATAGGTGGAGTCATAGGAAATTTTCAAGAAGATCTGGGACCATTTTGATCCCGAGAGAACTGTTTTTGTGATCTTTGTGCTATCTGCTATAATTGCAAACTGTGACGTTTAAAAAGTTTAAGATATATAATTTCTGGGTAATTTAATGTTATTAATAAGGGTAACATGTTAATAAAAAAAGTCACTGGCACTCTCAAAGACCCTCATGGCAATGCGCTCAATGTCCTTGGAAGAATGGATGTTCCTAAAGGTGGCGATCAACTCTGATATGTTTACAATTAAGGACAGAACAAATATTACAATGAAAAATGGGTTGTATTCCAATGAGGGTACATGACTTGGATCAGCCAAGTCTTGATCAAAGAGACTTAGCAATTTCCCTATCACCTGTTTAACAAGAGACAGGATCCATATTTTCCCAGACTTGAGTAAATAGAACAAGCAGGAACCTTCCCATTAGCCCAAATTTAGAATTTCAACGGTCTTTTTCAATATTAGTCTGGGTAAATCTTTGCCTAAGATTTCCCACATTGGTTGATTTCTGGATCAGTAAGTAGAAAACCATCCATTCATCCATCTTTCTGTTCCTGCCAATGGTGATTCCCAAAGCTACATTTGTGTTGTATGTATGCTAAGTGAAAACTCTTAAAAATTATTTTTTCAATAGTATTTTATTTTTTTCAATTACATGAAGATAGTTTTCAACATTCATTTTTGTAAGATTTTGAGTTCCAATTTTTTTCTCCCTCCCTTCCTTACCTCCCTCCTCCCCAAGACAGTGAGTAATCTCATGTTATATATTACAACCATTTTAAACATATTTGTATATTAGTCATGTTGTGAAAGAAAAATCAGATCAAAAGGGAAAAACCTTAAGAAAAAAAACAAACAGAAAGAGTGAAAATAGTATTCTTTGATCTGCTTTGAGTCTCCATAGTTCTCTCTCTGGATGCAGACAGCATTTTCCAAACCAAGTCTATTGGAATTGATTTGGATCACTGTATTGCTAAGAAGAGTTGTCTTATCATCATAGTTATTACCATATAATCTGGTTGCTGTGTAAAATGATCCCCTAGTTCTGCCCACTTCACCCAGCATCAGTTCATGTTAAATCTTTCCAGGCTTTTCTGAAATCATCCTGCTGATCCTTTCTTATGGAAAAATAATATTCCATATAACATTCATATACCAAAATTTATTCAGCCATTCACCAACTGATGGGCATCCACTCAGTTCCCAGTTCTTTACCACTACAAAAAGGGCCATCACAAACATTTTTGCTTCCTCTTAGCAGCAGAGACACTGCTGGACCAAAGGGTATGCATAGTTTTATAGCAGTTTGGATATAGTTCCAAATTGCTCTCTAGAATGACTGTATCTCCACCAACAATGCAGTGTCCCAGTTCTCCCATATCCCCGTTAACATTTAGCATTTTCTTTTCCTGTCATAACCAATCTGAGAGGTGTGAAGTGATACCTCAGAATTTTTTTAATTTGCATTTCTTTAATCAATACTGATTAAATGCAATACTGCATTTTTTATGGCTATAGATTTTAATTTCTTCCTCTGAAATTGTCTGTTCATATCTCTTGATCATTTATCAATTGGGGTAATGACTTGTATTCTTATAAATTTGACTCAGTTCTCTATATATTTGAGAAATGAAGACTTTATCAGAAACACTCGCTATAAAAATTATTTCCCAGTATTCTGCTTCCCTACTAATCTTGGCTGCATCGGTTTTGTTATTATCCATTTTTGCATTTCATAATGTTCTCTATTTCTTGTTTGGCCATAAATTTCTCCCTTCTCCCAAGATCTGACAGGCAAACTATCCCTTGCTCTACTAATTTGTTTGCAGTACCACTCTTTATGTCTAAATCATGAATCCATTTCAACCTTATCTTGGTGTGAGATATTGGTCTATATCTACACTTTCTGCCATACTATTTTCCAGTTTTCCCAGGAATTTTTTCAAGTAGTGGGTTATCCCAGAAGCTGGAATCTTTGGATTTATCAAATAATAGATTATACATACTGATAACATACTGTGTCTTGTGTACATAACCTATTCCACTGATTCACCATTTTCTTAGCCAGTATCACATGATACTTTTTTTTTTTCTAGCACTATAAAATAATTTTTTGGCAGCTTGGTTGATATAGCACTGACTAAATTTAGGTAGAGTTGTCTGTTTTATTACATTTTATTACATTAGCTCAACCTATCAGCGATTGACATTTTTTACAATTGTTTAGATCTGACTTTATTTGTATGAAGTGTTTGCTAATTGTGTTCTTGGGTTTGTCTTGGTATACAGACTTACAAATTTTTTATTTTGTCTACAGTTATTTTAAATGGGATTTCTGTCTCTTGCTGCTGGGCATTGTTGGTAACACAAAAAATGCCAACAAATTATATGAGCTTTTTATATCCTGCAACTTTGCTGGTTATTTTTTAGTTGATTCTCTAAATATACCACCATATCATCTACAAAGAGTGATAATTATTTCCTCATTCCCTACTCTAAATTCCTTCAATTTTTTTCTTGTTGGTAAAGCTAACATTTGAATAGTGGTGGTAATGGGCAACCTTGTTTCATCCCTGATCGTAGTGGAAATGCTATTTTATCCCCATTACATATGCTTGATCATTTTAGATAGATGCTTAAGTGTAATTCTGGGAAGGGAAGAATGAGTTACAGAGAAAGAAAAGGAAGTTCTGGCCCACCCAAACTAGGCAAAAGAGATATAGATTGTTTGGACTTTCTGAGGTCCTATATATTTAAAAAAAAAAAGGACTTGTAGAAGCAATCTACTAGTATCCCTAGAAGAGGTAATGGATGTTTCTTTAATAAGTAGGAAGACAGTCATCTTCCTAATATATACCTGCTATGACTGAATGGAAAGTCTGTCAAGATTTATTAAATCTGATGATTCTTAAAAGCTTGGGATGTAACTCTAGGGATGATGACATCCTAAGCAGGAAACCAAAAGTTCTGAAGTCACTCGAAAACATTTCACCTCATATTGGAAATTATGAAGCAGTGGGAGCAAATGGCTAGCTATGGAGCTAATGAAGAGAATTTTGACTTTATGACGATTTGAGTTCTAAACTGTTGTATAAAATAGCAAAATGATGGGCTCTTGACCAGAGACAGAAAGTTTCATCAAGACTGGAAAGAACATTTGCCTAGAAGTCTTCTGGTCTGAGAAATTAAGGATTACGATTGAAAATGAAGGGGGAGATGTAACATGTTGTGTTATTATATAGCAAAGAAAATGCCCAATATGTCACTGGAGAAGGTTTTGGACACAAGGAAAATGGGCAGTAGATAAGGTGAACTTAATTTTTGATATGAAGAAGTTAATATAATTTCAGAGATATTGCTGAATGTTGATCGGAAGGGATGGACAACTGTAATCCACGAGGATTCTGGTGTCTGAGGTCATCTCCCATTTAAGCCTGGTTTGTGTCATTTGCAGTGAGCCCCTTGAAGGCAGCCTTCTTCTGTGTTCTCCATGTTCAGCAGTGGTTGCTGTTGTTCATCCCTCATTCCTGGAAGAGGACCATGACATCGGGAAAGTGAGGCCATAATGTAAGAGGGCTATGCAGTCACCAGCCTCACTTTTTCCTACAGAACCATCTGGATCCAGTGGCCAGAGATGGCGCTGCACATAGTAGGTTCTTAATGTTTATTGACTTCAGATCTTGATGTTCTTGCTCTATTTAGGCAACAGTTTAGACCATGTTTTTATTCCTGGCCAAATCCATTTCTTTGCCATTCTCAGGTCATAAATGTAGAGGAAAATGGGCAGCAGATGAGGTGAACTTAAGATTTGATATTTGATTTTGATATGAAAAAGTTAATATAATTTCAGAGATATTGCTGAATGTTGATCGGAAGGGATGGACAACTGTAATCTAAAAGTGCTATGGAAATGATCTTATGATCTACAAGCTTATTTGTAAATCTGGCCATTTTCAAAATTAAGAGATTATAACAAATTATAAATCAAAAAGCTGAAGAGAAACGATTATGTAAGGACTGTTGGGGAGGCCATATTTGACAGAAAAGTGGAGCTTCACATCAAAAGATGGAAAAGTGGAATCACTACAAATCAAGAAGCCCTGGTTTATGTCAATGAGGTAGATGGCAAGTGAAAGTGGAAGATGGGAGAAAAGAAAAAACCAGGAATGGAACATAAAGATTAAGACAGATGCCAGCAAGGGTCTGAAGCAAAGCAATCCCAAATGGAGAAGTGGAAGAGGATCCTATAGGTGCCAAGATCTGATTGTAGGAAAGCAGAATCACAAAGTTTGAGAACTGGAGGAAGAGCCTCAGGAGTGCCCTGGACCTCCTTCTGTAGCTTCTTTTAAACAGCAAAGCCAGGTTTGGAATCATGACTTTTCCAGCCCCGGCCAAGGATGGCTCTGTGCTCCAAGAACCTCAAGCTGACTCAGGGGCCAGAAGCTGGAGAAGCACTGACAGAAGTGGTTTGATCCAGCAGGCAAAATATGACGCAAAATGTTCCTGAAGAGATCAAGGCCTGAAATCTGGAGCCCCGAACTCCCTGGGCCCTAGGTTAGAGGTACTTTCCTAGTAGTGGGCTCACTCCTCTCCTCCATGCAAATGGACAACATGGGAACCACCCAGGTTTCCAGCTGGATGGTCATGTCTCCATTCCTTCTGCTTTTGCCATTTTTTTCAGTAACCCTATGACCCTATTTGGGGTTATCTTGGATGCCATTTTCTTCTCTAGCCCATTTTACAAATGGAGGCAGACAGAGTGAAGGGACCAACTCAAGGGTCTCACAGCTGGTATCTAAGGGTAGATCTGAACCCAGTGTCCAGATATGGCACTTGAATGCACCACCTAGCTGCCTTATTTAGTAAAGCTTTTTAAAGAGTGTCACTGTGACTCATTTTGTATGAATGGGAGAGGAGGCTGTCCCTCTGGGGTACCACCCCGATGCTCAGGCCTTCTAATCTTAGTCTCAGACCAAGGAGAAAGATGGGAAGTTGGGGAGCTGATGCCCCAACTTCTGCCTCTATTACCCTCCCATGCCCTGTGAGAGACATCAGCACCTGGGATGTAACAGTCCCAAAATGCTCCCTGGAAGGGCCAGTGCACCAGCCCTTAGGATGCTAGTTGTTTGGCATGGGAAAAAAGGAAATGACATCTTTTATCTTCACTAACCTCCAACCAAAATTTACCATTTCTTTCAGCTATAAATGAGCAAAATATTCTGAGGAAAGGAGGTCTTTGGGTTTGAGAAAAGAAGGCTGGTGACTGAAAAGCTCAAGCTAGGACAGTGCACGTGAGGATGGACCCCCGTCACTGGGACACACTTAAATGCCCCCTTTTATACCCGTCTGAAGTAACCTCAGCAGGTTCTATTCTGTAAAAACATCCTTACGCAGCCTCTGTACAACCAGGCCCTGCCCGTCCTCCAGGTTGTGGTCTTCCATTAAAACCACATGGTGCAGGACTTTGCCCACCACTACCTGGCATTTAATATTTAACCACAACCCCCAGGATGTTGTTAGCTAAGGGCCAACCTTTGTGAACCTAAATTTCCATCGTTGGCTTAGAAAGGTGTAAAGTTCCCTACTAGGACATTGCAGAGATTAATAATGGGTCCATCCGGCAAGAAACCCTGACTGGATGTAAACTTTGTGGCCAAGCTGATCTGTGTCTCTCCAAGCATGGATAATGATTCGCCACATGATTCCCTTAGAATTTGCTGGCAATTAAAATGGGTAGAAATTGAGCAATTCTTTTCATTTTAAGAACACAGAGCACTGATTGACATTAAAAATGTTTCTTCTCAAACTTAACACTTAATATTTTCCTTCAGTTAAATCTTACTCAAGTTCTCCCAAATTCAACCTCTAATTTTCCCAATGCCAAAAAACCTCCCTCCCTCCCCCCTGACAATTTCCTTTTCCCTACTAAGTGGGCTTGGGATCTTCCTCAGAAGAATTTAACTACCATACCAGTCAAAATGCACATCAGCCCAAAAGTAGATTTGAGGATAAGGGGACAAAATGTTTTCTCTGCCTAAGATAAGCAAATATTTGGTCTCCACTCTGCTTTGAACACTTCAATGATATGAAAGACAAGTTAGTGCGACAAGATGAGATAATCACTATTAAAAAAAAACTTGGAAATCCATTGAAGTTTTTAAAGGCTCCATGACACAATGCCAATTTGTCAGATTAGAAAGGATTCCTTATAAGAATGAACTGGGCATTCTTATAAGGACTCTTCTGTAATATTCTGACAAATTTGCACTGTCAATCTCATGCCCATCTATATTTTTTCCCCTAAGTACACTCAACTCCTTTTCTTGTAAACACCCCCCCAATCCAGGTCTGAGAACTTTAAAGGGGGAAAAAAAAAAAGATGGTATTGGGAGCTATCGTGTAACAGAAGATTGTTTCAATGAACGATGACCCCAAAATGACCAGATGTAAAAAATATGAGCAAACAAATGATGCTAGAATTCAATAAGCAAGCATTTCATTTCTTTGAATCAGTGATAGATGTAGTATTCTTTTAGGCAAACTGAAAGTGTCACCAACTTATCTTTTTAATTAACAGTTTATTTAAACACAGCTTTCAAAACAGTCGAGTGAATCAGGCCTCCTTTGGTAAGCAAAAGGATCTCAAAAGTTTTTGAAATTTAACAGGCAAAGTCTTCAGTTCACTCATCAAACTGCTGGCGTGTTCCTTTCTCCCATCTCTTATGAAGCACCCATTTTTATTTGTAATCGAAAGCCAGAAAATTAAGATTACATTTGTGGTGGAATGTCCTGTTACTCATCGACAGCCAAAAGCTCCACATCACTTCTAAAACAGCCTCGTGAGGAAGACAGGCCTTCTCAGAGGCCCCCATTAGCCCGTAACTATTGTCCTCACTTGCTATTTGCACAGATTACATAAAGGCTTGACAAACAACACTCAGACAAGCAATAAGCAATTGCTGGATAGAAATACCTTTAGTTCTAATACTAGTAATACAGAGTTACACAGTATTATAATCATAACACTCAGTTGTAGATATATTAAGTTCGGTGCTCTCTAAATGGCAAGGGTGAAAGGGCATCTGACTATTTTCCACAGACTAATTTGAAAATTCAGTTTTCCTAATAAGCATTGATGTGGTGAAAAGAAAAGTAGAAATCAAACTGTTTATTGTTGGTTTACCATTTGGAGGCATTTTACATAAATGTCAAATCTTCAGGTTACCCTGGATTCAGTAGAAAAACCTTTTAAATGAAGTTTTTGTACAATAGAAACTTCTCAGCAGTCAAAATTTAGACTGTAAAAAAATACATGCAAAACATACTTCTCTGAAAACACTTAACTTTGAACAAAGCACCAAACTACACAAATGCAGAATGAAAACAGCATTTCAACTCCACCAAAAGTAGTCTTCATAAAAGGTGTAAAAGTCACCTATTCACTAGGCACTGTTCACTTTTAAACAGGAGACAATAAAAAAATATTGTCCACAAAACAAAAATCCCATTTCAGAAATCCACCATCTTCATGCTTTAATAGCGACCTGCCCCAAACACACACACAAAGAGGAAGAGAGAGAAAAATATTAATAATGCTTTATCTTATTCAATAAAGCCAAATCTAGAACCCAGGCCCCTCTCCCGACAGTTCTGCCTGTTACCATATACCTAGGTAAATTAATTTGTCTCTCAAATTTCTGCCAAAATACACCAAATCTGAATGAAATATTAGCTTTCCAGAGTTGATCTAGGATTGGGAAGACATATGTCCTAGGCCTTTAACAGTCAACAGCTGTTATATTTTTAAGGCAAAAACTACAGGTAGTGTATACAACTCTGGTGCTGAGGAACACATACTAACCAATTACACCCTGAAGGTACAGGGAGGGTTTAGGTGTAAGTTTTTAAGTTAACTACTGGATAAATGGATAAATTTTAACTATGGATACTGAAATAAAGGACATAGTTGATAAAGAGCACTGAGACTTGTGTTGGTTTGAACTGGGAGATTGTAATACTACAACTGGCAAGTAACTAACTTTCTGATTTGGAAAAGGGGAACAACGCTAAGCTCAGACATCCCAAGACACCGAGGAGACCCACCAGCCTTTGTTACTCAAGAGCAACAAGAGCAAAGAACAAATTCAAACATTCTTTACTTACGAGGTGAATAAGATCGAGATCGAGACCGTGACCTGTAGCCCCCACGACTGTAATATGGAGAGGGTGATCGCCTCCTGTAAACAAAGAGTGATCAATCCTCAATATGAATAAACAATGTGACCTAAATTAGCCTTTGGGTGTACTTGGGAAACGAACTCTGAAGACAATCCAACTATGGAGTGCTTCCAGTAACCTGCACTAGCTAATCCTGAGGCTCAGTATAATCCAGAATGTTAAAACCCCCTCTCCCCCTTGGGGACAGACACTTCCCTACTTCAAAAACGTGATTTAAGACACTCACCAGAAGGGCTTGCTATTGATATTGGCTCTTGTCCAAAGCATGGTCCCAATTGTAGTGAAAAGTTTGATCTAGATCCCAAACAAGCCCCCTGCAAGCTGGATCCCGACAAGCAGCCAATTCTTCAAACCAAAGTAAGGACTGAGGGCCAGTATGGAGAGCTGCTATCTTTTAAGACTACTGCATCCCTTTCCCTCCTTTCCCAAAGCAAGCCTTTGACCTAAAAAGAGGTCTATATGTATGTGTAGGAGGTGGGGTACATAGGTATTTCATTTAAAATAAAGAAATCACACCCAGCTTGAATTTCAAAATGGTGTTTGCAGGTCTATGGGGACCCAGGTGCCAAAGCACACAGGGGTGTGGGGAGGGTGAATGCAGATCAAGGCTCTGAGTCACTAGGTTCTAAACAAAACAAACTAGCCAGACTTTTGAAAAGGTTAATTTTAAGTTGCTCTACAGTGCCACTTTTATCTGTCCAATTAGAACCTAGTGATCCACACTAAATTTAAAAATTAAAAACCCCTTTTCAATATCCAGTGAATTCCTTGGCATTGGCTGAAAATGTCCAATAACCCTAACATGGCACATCTTTTCATTCAGCCTTAATACATGTTCTAGCTTACAACTGGGTGAGATCAACAGTGCATGGAGAACCCCTTGGTGACCAAGTTTGGCGTGAGCCCTGCTGCAATCCGAGACCTTTCCCGACACCCAAGACCTTGCCTAGCATACCTGTAAATCTGATCCCTGTCTTGGGCAGCTCTCCAACCACCTCCTCCTCCACCGCCTCCTCTGTGAAGACACAAGCAAAATACTTTTTTTGCAGTTTGGTTTATGGAATTATAAAGTGTTTAGATGACATTAAACAACAAACACAAAAACACAGAATCACATCACTGGACCTCCGTGGCCATTTAGGTTCAACCAGGAGCAGAACAAACATCTCCTACCGCCACCAGCCATATCAGCCTGGGCTTGACCTCTGCAGCACCCCGCTTCCTCCACTTTGGGAGAGCCCTCATTGTTTGCAAGAGATTCCTCAATCAAGCCTCAATGGGCCAACAGGAAACATCAGGAAACATCTATTAACTTTCCCACATGCCAAGCCCTTTGCTAGTTATGGCAAAGTATAAGTGAATCCATCCTTTAAAACAAGTTACAAATGCTGGAAAGCAAAGAAGACTCCCTCATAGCTACAACGTGGCATAATCCCGTATACTTCAAAGGAAAACATATTACTCTAACAATGCTCCTCAGATATTCAACAATGCCTTATAAAATACAAATGAACTAACAATATAGCCCAGAACTCACCCTCCCAAACCAAGCTTAAGATTTGTAAATATTAACAAACACTTAGAGAATGGTAACATTCTCAAAACAAAACTTTGAGTATAAACTAGATGTCTTATGTGTACATACTCCCTCACTCCCACCATGCACAAATGCACCCACAACTACCTAACCTTGACTACTTGACAATAGGGGGTCTCCTGGACTCTTCAGGATTAAAGTCAGGACTGGTTCACTCCTGTCCCCCTTTTCGCTCCCCAACTCAATTCTTTTACCTCAATCTTTGCCTTGGAAGAATTCTTTTCATTTGAATTTTTTAAAGATCCTTATTTAAATTAAAAAAAAAAAAATGTCTCTTTCTCAAAGTAAATTTGAAGTTTGACTATTTACCCAGAGCTATTTTCTGTCAAGGGTTTTCTGAGGAATGATTTTCAGACATGCTCAACAAAGGCATAATGAAAAAGCCTTTTCCTGATTATTTGTACAAAACAGGATGGCTCTTCAAAAGATTTACTTCATAAAAGAGACACTAGAAAGAATTCTCAGAATGTGGTTTAATAGACTATTCTATGGCTCCTAACGACAAGCATTAAGACTCTACTTACTGAGTTTTGGCTTCCCTTTATCAACAAAATAAACAAGCATTCTTCTCTCTGGTCCTTGGGGACAGGGGAAGGAGATGCATGGAGATATACAAGAATGGGTCTGGCTAATATGTGGTTCATGATAAGTTTCAAGGGCTTCTGTCCTACTCTATTGGCTATTGCATCCCACAAACTCATTTCTATTCACTGGTTGAAAATATTATATCATTATCTCATGTTCCTTGGCAGAGTTCACCTCGTTTTTAAACAGATTAAAAGTGTGCCACAATATACCTACTTATGGGAGTACGCTGCACTTCTTTTATGTTGTTCAACAGATCATGTGAGAGGAACTCTGCATGTGCCAAGAAATTAATCAATAGATATACTGCCTTAGAATTTAGGTAAAATCTGGCTCTAAATTTCTTAAAAACAGAACAGCCATGCCCAATAAAGGCAACACAATTTAACTTGACTGAGTGCAAGAAAATTACAACACCACAAAGTTCTGAAAGTTCCTAGAAGGTGGGAAAAGTGCAGTTAAGATTTATCCTAAAGCTACTGACACCAAACTAATTTTGCAAGAATGATTTTAAAAGTAGATAAACCAAAGGTTGTGACCTCCCAGGACACTACAGAAATTTGGAAAAGTCCTTGAACTTCTTACCTGTAAGATCTGCTGTAATAATCACGATCATCATAGCCTCGATCGTAGCCTCGATCATAGTAATCACGACGGCGGGAACTGCCACTACACAGAATACAAAACAAGTTTTAGATGTTAAAAAGAAAAAAACCTCTGTACTTCATCCCTGGTTGAGTCCACACAGAGAGAAACATTTTAACAGAGCAAAACTTTATATACAATCTGTATCAAAGTAAGAGAAAATTTAAATTTCAGAGGGAAAGAAAAAAAAGGGCTCCTTTTAAACTGTGAATCCAATCACTTGTTCAGTTGTTTTAGTTGTTTTCAGTTGGTCCAACTCTTAGCAACTCCATTTGGTTTCTGAAGTGATTTGGCCATTTCTTTCTTTCTCAAGTTAAAGAGGGTTAAATGATTTGCCAAGCATTATATAACTAATAAGTTTCTGGGGACAGAATGAATTCAGATCTGGCATTCTAGCCACTGTACCTCCCAGCTGTCTCTAGTATAACATTTAATTCCTAGGAATACTTGAGAGCTATTAAAGAAAGGACAGCTAACTGTATACTTAGAAAAGGGAATGTTAATTACTTGATTGATCATAGCTTCATTTGACTTTGATTTTTTGACAGAGCAAGAAAATAGGTAACATCCTGCACTTCTGGAGGAGACAATAGTAAGAATGAGACTAGCTGCACAGTGATGCTTTGAGTGCAAACTACCCAAGTCACACTGAAGTATCAGCAAGTTAAGTGACCTGACAGCTGTCATTGCTGACATGTGTCAGTAACAGGACTTAAACTCCAAATTATCCCAAATCTATAAAGCCAGTCCTCATTCATTATGCTAGTCCATCTTGGGAAAATGAAACTGCTGTTCTCCCAACTTAAATTTCTCTACAACTACATTCCAAGTGATAGTATATTCATATATTGATTGTGCTTAAGTAGCTTTCACCTTGTTTTGAACATAGGCCATGAAAAGGGAGAAACAAAACAAAAACACCCCACCAAAATCTGTTTTGAATTCTACTTGAATATGGCTTATAATATAATATTGTATAGATGTTCAAAACTGTAACCTTGTAACCTAAACTATAATTTACAATAATTATTCTTCAACTTATAATAGATCAATTTTTTTGGCAGAGAAAATACATTACATTTGAGTGTTAACTTTACAATGGGTTACATGTGAGAGAACCTGACAAATGCTATTTCCCATGCAGCCCAGTCTTCTAGCACCTGGCCTTCCCTATTCTTTAATTGTCCTTTAAAAAGCACCAGAGGCATAGAGTCAGGCAGGCATGATTAACAGAAGATTCCTGTGGCTAAGTTGACTCATTTTTAATTGGACACAGAGATTGTTGTAAAAGATTTCATAAGAATTGAAAATGACAGCCACCAAGCCAGACAGCATTCATTACAAGGTCTACAAAGGGCTTGAAAGCCCAAGCAAGTCTTATTGCTTCTCACAAATGCCAATCTTCTGGAGGACATCCTTTAGCCACCTAAACACAGACCATCAAGGATGGCTTCCAGGGTCATCTCTAACTACACCTCAGTAATCAAAGTCAGAAGTGGGCATGCTGACAGTAGCAGGGATGCAGGGATCAGAAGATCTGCCAGCTCTGGGGAGTATGGGTAGCAGCTGCTCTGCTCATTTGGAACCCTAAGCTCAGCTTGCCATCTGGGAGCAAACCAGAATTTCTCTTTTTCCCAGTGCAAATTTCTGGACACCAAGAATCACTTACTAAGTAGGTCTTCCCATGTAGATTCCAGGGGTTGGGGTGTGGGGTCTTTTTGTTATAGAAAAGTCTACTCGGATCCTCCGGCCATCCAGTTCCATTCCATTGGCACGCTCTTTAGCCTTCAAAACAGAAACACAAGGGAAGTAACTTGTTCGAGAAGGGAGATCTGAATCCAAGTTCTTGCATGTACCAAACTGCATCCTGGCCCAAGTTCTAAAGATCATATGGGGCCATGGGTAGAGAATGGTTTTTAATGGCAAAGCACTTGTGAGGTATGTGACTACTTAGGATTATCATTCTTTGTTTTTGAACTGGATCTGTGATTTTATCACAAGGAGGGAATTCCCAGGGTGGAGAATTATTCCACAAATGTAGAGGTAACAGACAATTGCCTGCAAATGCCAAGGCAGCTTCATGTGGTTAAAAGGGTAGCACAAAATCAGGAAGACTGCGTTTCTGACACATTCTAATGAACTGGACTGTCACAGTAAATAAACACAAAAGTTCCTGATCACACATTACTTAACATGATATCTATCAAGTAAATAAGAAACAGATGAATTACAAGAATCTAGCAAGTAATGCATCAAAGTATGGGGATTAAGTGCTGTCCATTGCCTCGTACTCTGAATGAGAATGTATAGATACTGTTACATTTAGATAGAAAATGAGGACATATTGTAGACATATTGTAGAGGACATATTGTAGAGTCCTTCAGTCCTTCTCAGGGCAAAAGAGTCACGGAGGCTTCCTCCTACTGGTGTGTTAACAATGTTCCATAACAACTCAAAAGCCTTTGTGTACATACATAAAAGTGTACAGAGAGCAGAGGTAGGAAATCTATTTACCCATTTTAAAACATTCATCTCAAACTATGGACACAGAAGAATACTCTCCTTCCCATCTTCAAAATCTCATCTCTCTGAACTGTAAACAATAATCCTAATCTGCTCTCCAGGAATGGACATGAAAAGAATCTTCTGCCCTGAAAGCCTTCTCAGTCAAACCTCTGACAGACTTGGGAATGGAAGGAATTATTCCCACTGAATGAAAAATGAATTTGAGTCATTGTGAAGTCTTAAGTTGCATATAGAAAATGCCACAACTGATGGGTCAGATTTTCAGGCAGTCTTGTTTTTATAATACATATGCTCGAGAATTCCAACTATGCCATTAACTGGGACATATACTTTGGCACTCCCATTTCTAAAATTGTGGTGGTTTTCTTCTAAAAAGCTACCAACTATTCTTGATAGTTTTAATGGCTATCAAATGTTTGCTTTTCTTCTCATCCCCCTGATGAACTCTCGATCTTATTTTCGATACATTTTCATTTTTGAAAATTAATGCTGCCTTCAGCAATTCCCAAGTGTTGCCAACAATCGCAAACCAGATCTCCCCCAATTCTAGAAGTGTATATCCACTTACTTCCTTGGCATCATCCACATTCTCAAAGTAGACAAAGGCAAATCCTCGGGAGCGCCGAGACTGTTGGTCATACACAATGGAAACATCTGCAATTGGGCCATATTTGGAAAATACTTCTCTGAGATCCCTCTCAGTAGTATACAGACTCAATCCAAACACTCCGAGACAACAGTTGGGGTCAGGATTGGCCTGTAATTAAAAATAAGAGGACTTAAAAACAGCCTTGAAAAAAATTCAAGTTTTTTAAAGAAGAGCACAAATGAACAACACGAAGTTTCAGTTCTTCTAAGAGAGCCTTTAACAGGGAAGACTGGTGCTAAATCCCTTCCCCAGTTTCAGAATTTGGTCCCAAATATGCCAGTTTAAGGAGACAAAAAAAATAATTGCTATTACCATTAACATATTACATAATTACTAAATGATTAATCAGAATCATTACTAAAAAGATCAGGATAGGGTTTTTAAAATAAAAAAATACACTTGGATGGTTTAAGATTATGGAATGAAGATGAAGAATTATGTACACATGTGAAATGTCATGAGTTACTTGTTTTCTCAAAACAAAGAACACCAGCTTTGGGAGAATGTCTATTGTCAAGTGGCATTTTAATCTATTACATATACCAAACTAGCAGCACAAATGATGGATGTCAAAATTACAGACCTGAGCCTATCATTCTGTACAGCAATTATTAGCACGCACCAAGCCTTTACCAATGTGTACTGAAAAATAATCATTTCATGTTCTATTGCTCCATAGCTTTGTAGTCCTAGAAAATGTTCAATATTTGCCGAGTAGCCCAAAACACTGCTACCTGATCATATGCTACCTGATCATATCATAACCTAAAACAATCACTAGACTATACCAATGGCCATGAAGAAAGCAAAGACAAATTCATAATTCTCCAAACATGAAATGTTCCCTAGTTTTGCTGCCAATCCAATATTCTATGGACCAAGGTCAAATAACTGCTCATGAACACAAATTAGTGGACAAAAGAATCCAACACCAAGAAACCAAGAGCAGTTGCCAGATACAATTTCCGGCAACCTAAATCTGAACAATGAAACTGTTTTTCTTACTCGATTCCCAACGTGACGCCTACGGGTAGACATTGGAGAGTGACTGTGGCTATGTCGCCTTCGGTAATCTCGACTGTACGACCTGCTCCGGGATCGTCTGTGGGAGCGGGAGCGAGAACGTGATCTAGTATAATGCCTTCGAGAACTTCTTCTGGATCTCGATCTACAGGACAAAGTATCCATGGTCATGATCATTCGGACTGATGTCCATACCTGCCTTCCCCTTCCCCCACAAAGGAGGCAGAGTTGTCTTTGTGGAGTCAGTCTTGGAAGGGGCTAGAACAAAGCCAAATAGTTCACAATGGGAGAAATACAAAGTACCAAGTTAAGTACGAGAGAAACAATGTCTTAGTTAGACAGAAAAGTGAGGGAGTAGGAGACAATCAATGAGACAAATTTTTAGCAGGCAATAAGACAACTGAAGGGTTTGGGGGCAAGAGACTTGATGATAGCCATGCAAGGGGGATTCTCTAATAATGATGTCCAAGGACTGCAGAGAGCAGTGCTACCCTAGAAAGGAGAGTTGGAGGCAATTTGAACATCTTGTAGAGATGTCGCACTGAGGGTCTGCACTGGTGAAGTCCTAACAGGAATACTAAGGAGGGAGGTGCAGAGATAAGTCCAAAAAAGTAGGTAGAATTAGCAGTGTAGGGTCAGGGCATATTGAGAGACCTTAAGGGGTCACCAGGGTCAAATGCCAATGAGGGAAAGTTGGTCACTAATAGCCAATGAACAGTTAAGGGGAGAGTAGGAGGGTCAGAAGAACAGATTGCAAAGGGGGTGAGAAAAACACCTAAAGGATGCATGATATATATATATTACATATGTATAAACACATTTAATTTAAAGGTGAACAGGATGAGATGATACGGCTTATAAGGGTCAAATGCTTTTTAAAAATGCAGACAAAAGGAAGGGAAGCTTAGAGGCTACCGAGTCACAACCCCTGCATTTTAGGAAGAGGACTGAGGCTCGGGACCTGCCCAGGGACCAAGGCAGAACAAGGATTTGAAACAGAGGGCATTCGGATGCCCAGTCCCCATTGCACTACCTACTACGACACTGTCTCGAAAGGCAAAGACTAAATCTCAGAGATTGAAGATACAGGAGAGATGACTGATTAGCCTTGGTAAGGAACACAAAACGCCTGTCTGGAGGGAAGGAGCACAAACTGATACAGAAAAGCTTTGCCACCATTGATACAGAAGCTTAGGCAAAAATTTGGGGTGTGAGGAGCAAGGAACATGCTTGGAAGCCACTTTTGGATGAAACCAGCTTTCAGAAGGGCAGTTAGTACCCAATGAAGTTACAAAAGCACAAAATCATTTTCTTTCTCTACTGAGACTCAGCAGCCTCTGCCCCAGCTCCCAGCTTCCCTTCTAGAAACCCCTCCAAACTCAGGGCTCACTTACCGAGACTCAGACCTGGACCTCGACTTGGATCTGGAGCGCCGGGAATCTTCCTTGGAACGTGACCTTGCAGGGGTGTGCCTTGCGGATTTCCCAGATCCATGGGCACTCCCACTTCTGGAAGCGGAACGGGATTCCTAAGTGCAGATTTGTCAAGTTTAATTTGGGCCCTTTCTCGGCCATCACAATCTAAACAACCTGCAGTGAAACAGTGTGGCAGACTGACCCCCTTGCCCTTCCAAAGAGGTTACAGAAACACCTGTTCAGTGGATAACTAGAGGTTGTTTGGAAGTCATCTAGTTAACGTTAATGTTTTCCATCTAGGGGTGGAGTACATTATCCCATCAACCCCATTCTGTTTCACCTGGATGCAACTCTGACCAGAACTTATCTAAGCCTTCCATTGGAAGGGGCACTGAATGGGGGTGGAGGGAAGAGAATCAAAGCAAGAGAGTAATATGCAAAAACCAAAAGAATTTAAAAAAAAAAAAAAAAAGAAAAAGAATTTTGGAAAGAGTTCCCCAGATAAGGGCAGTCAAATCAAGGAAAAAGGAGGACTTGTTTGTCCCAAAACTTTCTAAGTCAAAACAATCTGTGGGTAGACTGGTTTGGGGCAGAAAAGCTGTGTAACTTTGGGTTTTTTGGCTCTTTTATTTCTCAGAGGAAACTGTTGACAAATTCTGTCCACATCTAAAAAACTAAAGGGGACAGTACAATCCCCTTCTACCTCACTGTCTGGCAGAAAGAAAGACTGGCACATCCTTCAGTGGCAGATTATAATGGCTCCCAAGAGAGAAGCCCACGCTAGTGGAGCTGATCAGGGTTGACTACAGCCCTGACACTACATATGGTGGCAATGTTAAGGATTCAAATGAATGAGTTAAACAGGCAAGCCTGTTACCAAAGGCAGCAGAGCAGACAACCCAAAGGAACTGGGGATGGAGTTTTACTTCGAGAGGAAATGATTAATAGCCTAAGGATCAACGAGCCCCTCTGCCATCATGGAGATGACCAAGGAAGAACTGAAACAGGAGTGAAGTCATGGCCAGATGAAGGTATGGTTGATGAACCGGAATAAGCCAGCCCATCCAATCAGAACCTGGAGTGGAGCAAAAAGACAAAGATGAGACGAGAGGGTTGACAGATTTGATTCCATAACCAGCCAGGAGCAGGATCCAATATAATGAACCGGAGTGTCAGAGAGCAAAGACTAAAGGCTCATTGAAGGATATCTACTTGCTGAGATACAAGCTCATGGGGGTAATTCCTAATAAGTGAGTTGAAGGACCAGAGGAAGATGAGCGGGGGGAAAAGCCTAGCCTACTAACATTCTCTATGATGGCAAGATAAGAGTTGGAAGGAATTTAGAAATCATCAGTACCTCACCATTGAAAAATCAAGAAAATCCAGCAATGAATCAAGATCATAAAAAGCAGGAAGTAAAATTCCCAATTCAGTTACTACTTTCAAAGAGGGAACAGTTATCATCGGAAAACTTGGCTGGCACTTTTGCATTAAAGAAATCTGATCCTCTTATTCTTAACTCAGGTAAGAGACGGAAGTCCTTAGATGGTAGAGGCACAAGAGAGTTGAACAGAACCATCCTCCCTAAAACTACTAGGAGAGGCACCCTAACTTAAAATAAACTAGAAGGCATGAGGACAATTCAAAAGAGTAAAAAGCGATTAAAAATTATGTTCCAGAATACTTTAGACTAAAATTCTAATCTATTGCCCACTTTAGGGGAGGCTGTATTTTAAAAGGTAGAGACTGAGAAATGCAAGATTTTTTCCCCCTTAAAGCAATATAGGCTTTCGTTTACGTTTTCAAACCGCTTACCTCACAATTATGAGGTGGCTCTAAGTAACATTAATTCCATTTTACAGATAAATGCTGTCATTTATGAATGACAGATGATGAATGTCAGAGCTTGAACCTGCATTTTCCACCATATGACAGAGTCTCTAAAAAGTCTTATTTGGAACAAGAAAAGCAAGAGAGAGAAGAAACACCACTTTGGAAAGACAGTATAATATCTTAATTACTCGAAAAATACAGAACTACTCCATTCCCATTTTACTTTCAAATTCTTCAAAGAAATTGATCTTCAAATCAGCAATGTTGACTGGAGGGGAAGTGTCAAAGTCCAAGATTTTACTTCAGACAAACACACAAACACTGAGAATGTGAAAAGTTCATCTAAAATGTGCCATGTCTGCCTAGGCTCCCATACAAAAGATAACTTCAGGGCTAGAACATCATCTGAATTCAGAACTTTATCTCGTTTTTGGTGAGCTGGACTCCTTTGGCAATCAGTCTGGTGAAGTCTAGGAATCCCTTTTCAAGAGTTTTCAGATTCATAAAATATATATGATTACAAAGGAAGTAAATGACAAGGCAATAGTTTTCTAAAAAATAACAAATTCACAGAACCTCTTGTTTCGTAAGGAAATCAAGGCCAAGAGAGATTAAGTGACTTTCATAGGATCCCACAGCTAGGCATGTAAATTAGCTCAGGTTATCTTTCTAGCAGATCCCACTGGCCATTTCCTATGATAAGTGGGGAAAGAAAAGAAAACCAAAGGATTTCCAAAAATGATTATGATCATGTAAGCATTCTCAGATGAACATCCATTCTGATTTTGCTTTTAGTGGGAGAAACAGTAGTTTCTTAAAACAGATCAGTAAACTTAATGCTGATTCTTATTAAGATACTAAAATGGAATTAGCACTCTTATGAGATTTGGATGTAAGTCCCAGTTGAACTATGCCCAAGTCATCAGTCTTACCCCCTTTCCCTCCCCTCATTTCAGTTCATTTGAAAAATAAGGAGACACTAAAGGTTCCTTTCTAAATAGCATTCAGTGGTTGATGAAGCAACCTTATTTTCCCTTTTGGTTAGATATTGCTACAGAGTATTTTTTGATTATACCAAAGTTTTTGAAAATCTCAATTATTCTGGTGTACTACAACAAATGTAGGCAGATAGGTGATATGTAGCTGAACTTACACCAAAAAAATAACAACAGCAAGGTACTCAGATCCTCAAGGTGTCTGCGGACTTGGGGGGTTAGGGGAAGGAAGGGGAAAGAAAAGAGGAGAAAGGAATTTACACATTTATTTTCACTAGCCCCAACTTAATTTCCTTAAATTATTTAAAAATATAATTCTCAGAAGGGGTTAGTAGGCTTCACCAGACTGCCAAAATTGAGAAACTCTCGTCCTGTAGAGCTGACACCTCAAAGTTAGCTTACTGACCTCAATTTTTGGCCCTGTTAAACATTTCTATCAATACCTTGGAATAGACATAGAAAGCAAATACGATAAATGGAAATGTTTAGAATTATATGGTAGGAAAAAATGAAATTGAATAGGGGATAAACGAAGAATCCCACACATTGCCAAATGCCTTTGCTAGCAATTCAGGTTAAAGACCAAGAGTTTTGAAAGACCAAAAGCTCAAGAGCAGAACAGACACTTGATTGTTCCATATGAAAACAAAAACAAAACCCCAGGACATTTAGAAACATACAGTCAAGCTCAAAGAAAGCATAGAAATCCCACTGTAAGCTATGCATTTGATTGACGTACCACAGTGCAGTGGGGTCCAGAAACCTTTCCACGGGCAATGGCCGAGCATGCCTTTTGCATAATTAGGAGGAAGCATTTGCCAATTATTGAATGACCTAGAATATATAATCTGGAAAAAGAGGACCTAGGAGACCTTTTATAGTAGCTCCGGAAGTCCTAACTTGAACTAATGGAAGATGAAGCATCCAAAAAAAAGGGCAAGAGGATGAAAGAGGGTAAATTTCCTATCCCTAGGTATAGAGATAACTAAGCTTTCTTATTGGGTGGGAAGATGAATCCACCTGTCTCATTGTTAAAAATGATTGATGTTCTACCTAGAACCATTTTTGAAAAGACAGAAGCTTCATGAGAACCAAATGTCCTGCTAGACCAATTCAACTTCCAAAGGAGCTAAAATTTTTAAGGGAGACCTGGTATGAGAAGCAAGAGAGTTTCAGATGCTACTGCAAAGATGTCTCAGCCAGAGAATGTCCAGGTGAAATTTCCCATCATGACAACTGCTCCCTTCCTGCTAAGAAAGTTAGGAATAATAGCAAGGACCTACTTATCAGATCAAAATTACCTATAGCCACTGCAGCTTTAAAGACTTGGATTTAAACAGGTTTGTGAAATGCAAAGTTTAGACTATCTGAAGGAAAGATTGACATTTAGAGAATCAATTATTCGAAGGAAATTTATTGTGCTAGAGGAAGTCATTAGAAAGCAAAGCTGAATGATGGGCCTGCTAAGTTCTTGTTTGGTGTCTATCTGACACTGAATGAAGAAGATATAGAAACCTGGATATTGGAATAAATTAACTTGAGAAAATTGCCAGTGTATCTCCCTTAAGGATGTAAGCTTTGGGAGAGAAGAGAGGTAACTACCAGGGGCCAAAAAGTCTAAATCACTGGCTGTGTAACAACAAATATAAACACTAGAAAACAAAGGAACTTTTCAGGATGATGTAAATACCTCTCCACTAACATTTCAGAAATAAAAATTCAACAGAGGAGATATAAGAGGGGGAAAAGTTTTTCCAATATAGACAGAATGAGATCAGTTATCTCAACAAATGAAACTGAAGAACTAAAATGATGATAAATTACTTTGGCATTTTCAGATATGCCAATATGAATGATTTATCTGACAAAAGTTAGTGAGAATAGATTAAATATTGGATGAGTTGAGGATAGGAAATTTAATGAAGTCATGTATTTCCTTCAGCCTCGATACTAGAAAAACACCCTAATTAGTTGAGTAGGGAAGATAAAAGATTTTGACCAAAGTCATTAGACTACCAGAGATAATACTGTTCAACTCTACCAGCAACCAAAACAATTGTAGAGATCATTATGAAGCTTCTTAAACTTGGTGTTTCCTCATGATAATGAGCCTAATTTTGTATGGATAAAAGGTTTTTTCTCATAAGGGAGTAATACCAAGGGCATCCTCAAAATCAAAGGGGAACAGATGTCCAAGAAAATGCCTTTCCTCAAAAGAAACAAAGGCATGATATGATAACGTGATTCACTGATACCAAGAAGGTACAATTTTGTATCTCCCTCTAAGTGCAAAAGTTCTTGGAATGGTTCCTAATTAATGGAAAAATGAGAACCAAGACATGTAATTATATTCTAGCTAAGGTCACATAGAAGTGTCCTGGGAAAAGTTGCACATGTTGCCATTTTAAAATCCTAAAGGGAAAAATATTAGTACCATTTCATCCCCAAGGAAGGGGTAAAGTACAAGGAATCTGCAAATGATAAAAGATTTAAATTCTAAGTCTAGCAAGCTTGGTGAGAGAATCTGACCCCAACACTTAAAAGACAGGAATATACTTTTATTAATACAATTTGAAATAGCTTTTCTGGGGAAACTCTGGCCAAGTTCACAATAAAGATGCCAGGTACCACACTGTCTCCCCTCCCCTCCCACAATCCATGTAACTCCATTCTAAATAATTGGCAAAATTCAGAAACAAAACTAATCCCCAAAACAAGAGATGCTGTTTGGGATAACTATTCCCGGCTTCCAGCAACCCCTGGACTTTTTATCATTAGTTCCATCGATGATTAGATTGTATGGATTGTTGATTCATTCCCATTAATAAATAAGAAATATAGCTAATGACCTAACAGAATGGATCTGCTCAAGTTGTTGCAAAGTCACATAATGGGGACCAGCATGGACTAAGTCCCTGTGGTCAGCACCCTAAAATTTTCATTGCCCACACAGGGGCCTGTACAAACACTATTCTCCAACCTCTTTTAAGCACTAAGTAAATTTGCTGAATGGAATGAGAGGATTGGTGATGATGCATATGGGTAACAGTTATTTTTAAAGTAGATATAGACATTTTGGGGACATGCTAATATAAAATCTAGCCTAAAAGGTACAGACCAGAGTAAGCTAAGGTCTTACAGCAAAGAAAATAGGACCAATCCAGGAGATAGGCCATACACAGATAAGTCCCCTAAAGAGAAAATGTGTGTTCTTGGGACCAGCATTGTACCACTCTACATTTATACTCCTTGTCTCACTTTAAAAAGATCTAAAAAATAAACCAGTTAAGATAGCCAAGGACTCCCAAATGCAAATTGTTGAACAACTGAAATCCAATCTTTCATGAAGTAGCCTTAATGGTCCCAGATTATGAGGCCTTATATAGCCACAGCCAATCATGAAATAGGTATTGGGGCATATATATAGGGAGAAAGATACCCTATGCTTTCCTGCTCAGGATTTGTATGTAAGTCCTAAGAAGAAAATATCCTCCAAAAATGATCTATGGCAACAGGCCATAGAGAATGCTTGGGGACAAGTACCTAATGGGTTCTATTGTCCAGAGACATTTTTTTTAAAAAACTTTTGCAGAGATGCATTGACAGAAATGGCTCAACACTATTAAAAACCCCAAACCCCTAGGCATGAGCCATGAATTTTTAAAAGAAATTGCCATGCAATGAAGTGTATGTCCCTGGAAACATAATAGTTTTAGATCGTGTCTTATCTCATTTATTTTTAGGGGGATTGCTAAGGGCTGATACAGATCTTTTTTTTTTGGGAAAGTGGGGGACAAGGGAAGGGAAAGGCAGAGAAAGAAAAGTTAAAATGGAAAGCTACCTGAAATTTTCTTAGTGAAAATTATCCCTTTGCTCTTCCCAAAAGGGTAGGAAAACATCTGTTGGGCAGGCACATCCTGATAATGGATATGGTGGCTGCAATCTCTAATGAAGGAGTAACAATTGTTATTTATTCCATCTAACTGAACTTTTAATCTTTTCACTGCTGCAACCCACATCTGAAAATGAAAAATAGGATTTAAAGCAAATTTCCCCAGATGGGTGGGGCAAAGTAGGGGAGGACAAGGAAGAGCTGGGGAAACCCTTAACTTGCACAAGCCAACCCAATCTGTGGCTGGATACTAGATCAGATCAGACATCTATATTCTATAAAAATTTATCATTTAAGTGATGGTGGGATGACTAAGATCATAGCAAAATGAATTTGGAACTGAGCAGACATTAATGCCCCAGAACTAAGTTCCTGTCTATTTGTGTATTTCCTAGCCCCTTCCTCACTAAGGGTGGAGGATGACAGTGAGGATGAGGAATTTTCAAGGAGTTTGGTACTTTGTGGCTCAGGTGTAGTGACTATATACAGGAGAGAAATTTAAGAAATTTCAAAGAGAACTGTGCATGATATTCAGAAATCAGGTCTGTAAAGGGTGATGCTAATATTGTTTAGTCGATAAGATAAAAGTAATTTGGAAAGATAAGAAAGTAATGAGACCACCAAAATACTGATGCAAAGAAATACAACAGATCATAAGGAGCAAAAGGGTACTTATAGTCATAGTTTATGAAAATTTTGGTGGTTTTCCTACAACTCAACTTTGGCAAAAACTATAAAGAAAAATAATCTTTACATATAGTTTTGGCTTTAAAAAGTGCCCAAGTGTGGTGGTAGCAGCAATTACCTTCCCCACTCCTGAAGTCCCAGAGCCCGGGTCCTCATGGGTCTGGGGGAGGGGAAAGTGTGGGATCAATGGCAGGAGGGGGAGGAAAACAAAGCCCCTTCCTGGCCTGGGTATTCCACTAACAGTAGTGCCAGAACTTACACCTCCATCATTAGTCAGGGCAGTTGGCACTAAAGCTGCCCAATCAAAAATGCTCCCCCTGATGGAGGCAGGCTAGGCCCTGCTCGGCCTCTCCCTGGGCCGCAGACCACGCATGCACGCTTAGCAAAATATACACAGGGACACAGAAACAGACTAGTGAGTACTTAGCGTAGTGCTTTCTCATTCCAGATTACTTCTTAGCTTAACTTCACTTTTATTTCTTTTCTTCATTCTTCCGTTTCAAATTCTGACTTCTTTCATCTTCCCCACTTCACACAAACTGCTCAATATTCTATAAGTGGGACTTCTGGTCTGATAATTAGCATGCATTCTTTTTTTTTCAAATTTCAGCTTCACTTATTCCTGAGCTTCAAATAATTCTCATTTATAAAACTTGTCAAATGACGACTTCCGCATTTTCCTTCTTCAACATTAACCTTAATAGAAAAAGAACAGGATGAAGAATATTTTAAAACTCCAGGATAAAATCTAGTGCCAAAACTGAAACTAGAAAAAAAAGCCTTGTTTTTTGGTTTGGACTTTTAAGAACTAGAATATGCAGTTCAAAAAACTGACACATCAGGTTTTCAGCTGGTTCTATTATTGTCAACTTTCAGTCTGTACTGCTAATAGTTACTTATCCCTGTATTGAACATGAAGTACACAACTGAACACTTGCTGTTCATTAACATTTAAAGGTCTATTAAGTTGACCAAGTGTGAAATTATTTAGATGAATAAAGAAAATGCTTAGATGTCAAAAGACCATATTAAGCATAGTCTCTAGTCAAAGTGATATTTTGAATTTTAAAAATGCAGGAACAAAAAGTCTAATTCATTTATACATCTGATGATAACCATTCAGGGCTTAAGTAATTCACATTTATTGTAATCTGAACTATTTAATACTCATTTAAATTCATAACATTTTTGCACTGCATATTTAAGGAATGAGTTAAGAGGAATCAAACTGTATCATTGAGTTTGAAAAATTGGGATACTGCTGTTTAACCCACCCCTGAAAAGTTCTAATTTTATCTAACTTCATCATTAAAAATAAAAATCTTTCCCCAAAACAAAAACATTAGTCTAATCAATTACAATGCATGTTCTGTTAGAATTGATAAGAGATTACAGAACTAAAAATAGCCAAAGGGAGTAGGGGGAATCTAAAGACTGTTTTATATTAACCATCTATGTGAACAGTCATAAAGAGCAAACCTGAATCCAACAGTAGTTATATCAAAAAAATTATTTTAAATATTAAAACAACAAAAAAACCCCCAACAAACGAAGTTTCAAAGAAACCTAAATGGACATTTCCTCATAAGCATCTATTATTAAGATATTTTTTTAAAGGCACTGAATATACAAAAGTGGAAAATTACTCAAATTGGCAACCATGAGGGGATGAGGGAAATGTTATTTCTCAAATTTAGGTGAATCAACTATGACTTAAAAATATTATTAATGCTCTCTGGAGCACTGAACTATAATTTAGATAGCATCACAAAAACAGTGCAACCTTAGTATTAGCTGAGTTAAAAGACAAATAAGCTAAAAACTATTAATGTGCCATGTCATCTAAGTTTATCTGAAAAACATTACCTACACTATTTTCAGAAAAACCTGTTGTTTATTTTTGTACCAAGGCAATGAAATAATGCCATCACAGTCATGTTTCATGCATTAGACATGCATGTTTCAAAATTTTCTCAACTCAGTTTACAGCATTTTAATTTTAGTCTAGGATAACTTTAAATGGGTTTTATTTATGGGATACTCTCACCTTTTACAAAAACTTGATTTACAAATGGTTATTTTAGAAGAGCTGATGGAAAAATGGGGAAGGTGGCTCATTTGCAGAATCCCAACCGTAATCATGGAATCAGAAGGCCCAAGCGCGTTTCCTCTTTGGCGCCTGACTGATGGAGTGGGCAGTGGTGGATAAAGGATCGGGAATGCAATCTCCTGGATGACACTACACTGTCAATAACTATAGTACTGATACCCGTTCAACTTATAACACCTCAAAACCTTAGTATTTGTGGTCTAAACCCACTGTTTATACCAACTCCATACAACCAACTGTAGCAATTTATGCCAAGTTGATTGTAGGCTCATCATCTATCCTGCTTGCTGTTCATTTGCTTAATGGCTACAAGAAACAAACCCTAGCAGGATCAATAGGGATGTCTATGCCACTAATATATTTTTAAAAGGAAAAATTTATTGCCAGAGATGGCTTTTTTCAATCCACTGGCATGCTCAAGTGCATAAAGCTAAATGTTCATAAAGCAATTTGAAAACTGATTTTCACACGGTTAAAGAAGGAAAAAAAAATGAATGGTTATAGTAATATTTTGGTTTCCTAAAACTGAAATCTTAAAACAATTGGTTTCTCCGTCAACAACACCAATATTCTCTTGGAGGCTCCCACAAATAAAGATAAAAAGCTAAGCTCTCTCTTACACTCAAGTCGTTCTGATGTCCTATTGTGGTATGGCAGCTCCAATGGCTACGCTAGAAAAGTAATAGTTCTGAAAAGGTCCTAACACCAAGCTGGAATGGATTCTGATGAAGGGGAAAGAGGCTAACTAGACTGACCGTGATTTGATCAATTGTTGAGACATAGCAATTCTTTGAAGAGCATCTGCTCAGTAGTTGAATGGTTTCAGTCAGTTGAGGGAGCACCCACCCACTCTAATTAAAGTCCCAGATCCTTGGAAATATGTAAGTAAATAAATACTGAGCCAAAGTAACCCAATGGTCACAAGCAGAAATGCTTTTTGTGACCCTGCTTGCCCAAAACAAAACACAAAAAACTCCCCAAACCCACCCTGCAAACTGGCACAGTATCACAAATTTTAAATTTATATTCTTAATGCATTCAACATTTCCCAAAATAGCAACCACTCCTTACATAAACCTTCTACAGAAGAACCACATTTTGATGTAACAGCCCAAATTAAGGTAGAAGTTACTGTAACCTTATACTACAAATACACTGAAGCTAAAATGCTAAAGCTGCAATAAACAGAAAATGATACTCCACATATATACAAACTTTAAAGCAACATATTTTGAGGAACCAAATTTGACACAGTAAAAAGAGAAAGTTAATTACCAAGAACTTTAAATTTGAAAACTGCAGACACCAATCTATGACAAAGTGAATAAATGCCAAACCCACATCAAGATGATGTATAAAGAGAGCAGATAAAAAGATTTATACCAAATTTCCTAAATACCACAGTTCTGTCACCAAAACTTAAAAGGGTGACAAAATTATGTTCTGCTTCTTTCATTAAAAAAATAAGAATCAAGTTTTCATGGAAAATCTTTGCAACTGTACTTCTGTTGTCTTTATTCAGCACTAAGGAACACCTGTCTCCCTCTCTGTTCAAATGGGCGAGATATTTGGAGGGTAGGCACCAAGGTCTACGCCATGAAACAAACTCTTAAGGCATTCCCTTCCATCTTTGACAAAGACAGCAGGTAGTTACTTACCTTGCCATTTGTCACTTTCACTTATCTCAAGTTAAAACTACCAGACTTCATTTCCAGATTTGAGCGATTAAAAGAATTATCACTGGTTGTCCAAGTTCTTTTTGGATGGTTTGTCTTTTTAAATTTTCATTTCTTTTTCTTTTGCTGAGCCAACTGGGGTTAAGTGACTTGCTCAAGGCCACACAGATAGGAAATATTAGGTGTCTGAGGCCAGATCTAAATTCAGGTCCTCCTGACTTCAGGGCTGGTATTTTACTGCACCATCTATCTACTACACTACTATCTAGCTGCTCCGGGTGGAGTTTTTTTCTTTCTTTTAAAACAAACTTATTCCAACAAGGAAATTTCAGCACTATATTCATTGTAATTATTTAATAATATCCTGAATTATGGCTTTAAGCACCAGAAAAAAAAGATTACAATACCATATTCTATTGGGCTTATGGTTTTTGAGGCTTTGGACAACATTCTTAAAAGTAGGGGTAAAGTGCTATGCTTTGAGAATAGAAACTGCTAGAACTAGACAATTGTTAGTGTTGGAAAAGATACAAGGGAAAAAGTTTAATATTATTAAGTCTGGAGAGAAGAGAGTAGTAAAATTTATCTGAAGGGTTATTACAATAAGAAAACATCTCTAAAGGGAATAAAGCAAGAAAACTGAGCTTTCAATCTTCTACATTTGATTCATTATAAGCAAGAATTATAAGGCTAGAAATCCCATTAGTTTGTGCAGGATCAATTTCCTTTGCACTACATGTTCAGCTTGTGGCAATTAGAAACAAAGAACCAGAGCAGCTATGGGCTTAGATAGCTGCCTACCACCATTGGTGGCTTCATCCACACTGACCCTCTGCTGCCAAGTTTTCTTGGGTAAAACATTTCCTGTAGTTTCTGGATACTTTAGGTTTAGTATCCCCTGAAGCTGGCCTACAAGTACAAAACTCAAGTAAAGTAGTATAAAGTAGTAATCAACCAACCATTCAGTGGTAAGAAGGGTAGACAATGATCATATCACTACTGTAGCCATTTTATTGTTCCTCTTCCCTCAAATTCACTGCTGAATCAAGTCTGCCCAACTGTTTTGTCCCTGCCAATCCTTTCAACTTTCTAAAAGTTAACATAGGTTAACTACATGTTACCACAGGCACTCATTTTTAAAGAAACCTTGCTAAACTTTTCAGTAAAAGTGCCAAACTCCAGTTTGACTGGCTAAACACCTTTAAAGAAATGAATCAAAATTTACTTGTCAAGTTCAAGAAGAAAATAAAAGCAACACAAATATTGAGAATAATAGTGGGTCAATAATATGGGTTATTAAAAAAGGAGGAGAAAACTTTTGGAAAATATCGATAAGCAAACCATTTAAAACCACAAACCATTCAATTAACATCACCTAAAAAAAATAAAACACAACAATAAGCCCTCCCCCACAACTGACCAATTTGACTCATCAAAGAAAATTCAGAAAGGATTAAAAGAAAAAGTATTTAGTGAAGAAATAATTTCTGTGAGGAATGAAATTTTCCTCCCACCCATCCAAGGGAGAGACATTTTCAAGTACAGTCCATTGTTGTTAGCTGGTTCTGTGAAGATTTAAAAGGCAGAAAGATCCATCCATGATAGCTGACATTACACTGACGGAGACAGGGCTTTAACATAGGAGTGTCCTCCAAACCAGGATTTGAAAATACTGCCTTGAAAGGTTCCACTGGGGTGAGGCTAGACACTGCAGGCCCTTCTCTTCCCTTGGGGTAGTAACTTCAGAAGCCTGTTTTTAACTTTCAAGAGAAGTTTTGTGTAGTTTCTCAAGCTTTTGAGAAGATGCTAAATGAAATAACTTTTAGACTTGGAAGAAAGCTTTTTGTAGCTGAATAGCTTCCTATCTTAAGCTTTTTTTGCATGTAACATCACATTCAATCAACTTTTTTTGCTACCTGCATTAAGAGCTCGTATTTCATGAGAACTCAATAGTAGTCTTTAAATTCAGATGTGAAGTTCCCTAGGAACTTAAAGATTTACTAAGCTTCCTCTGGGAATCCAATGCCCTAGACAATCTATTTGTGTTTAATACCATCCACCTATTTCAGAGCTTGTCAAATTCCTCTGAGAAGACTAAATGAAGGGAATAAGGTAGAGCTAAAACCTCATTTATCTAGAGGGAAAAGAAAATGTTCACAATATCTTTACAGGTCCTGGCTCTGATCATAGGCTCTTCAGATTAGAGCTACAAGGGATAGACCTTCCTTTGGGTGTCTTCTATTCTGAATCTCACATTTTACAGTTAAAAAGATTCAGAGGCCCAAATAGAGAGGCAAATGACCTGCAGCTCTCCAGATACAGTACTTTTCCCAGTGTCTCAAAATGACTTCTGAAAAAGGAGCCTACAATTCTATTTGACTCCAGTTTTGAATAAAGAACTTACTTTTGGTATCAAAATCACAATAAAATGCAATGCATCGATTTACAAGTCTAGTCTTCATAGTGTAAACATACACTACATTCTATTAGGCCACTATAGCAAGATTTGTATTTTCTACCCAGACATTTGCAAATTTTATGTGTGGGATGGCAACTTCACAAAAATTATAAAGGAATCAGAACTTTGCTCTGTTCTCTTCCTGAGTAAATTTTCTCCCAGTAGAATTTCAATTTAAAGGTCAGTGGGCAAGTTTATACAACCCCTAATCTTTTTTTTTTGTTATCGTTTGAGTGCCGAGGCAATTGAGGTTAAGTGACTTGCCCAGGGTCATAGGAAGTGTTAAGTGTCTGAGGCCAGATCTGAACTCGGGTCCTCCTGACTTCAGGGCTGGTGCTCAATCCAGCCACCTAGCTGCCCTACAACCCCTAATAAGGGAACAGTGGAGCAAAGACGAAGTTGACATCCCTTTGAATAAACTACATCTACATTGTAAATAGATATGTCAACCTGAGATAAACTGGACGGGTTAGTAAGTCATTTACTTTCTATATTCAATAGTGACCTGTCTGTTTTACAGTAGCAGCTAGTTACTGGCAGCCAACTAGAAGCTAATCATAGATATTCAAGAGTTCACAATCTTATTTAACAATAACAATTTGGTACAAAATCCCACTTTCCTATGGCAAAAATTTCCAGTTTAAAAAAAAATCAGTTCTATGGATAAACTTGGTTCATATCAGACTGATTCAATTTTGCCACGTTTCTTAATATGCTCAAAGTAGTCTGTGATATAGTTGGGGACCCTCCCCCCAAAAGATATTAAGTTTGGAGCTAGAAAGCATGGAATCAAGTTCCAAGCCAATGATCCTCATTGTCTCAGTTTCCTTTATTTTATTTTGTTTTCTCAGCATCTAGCACAGTGCTTGGCACATATTAAATAAATGTTGATTGAAATTAAGGTCCTAGGATTTACAATCAGCCTACAACACCTGTTCTTTGAATGGGCTATCCATCAGTTTAACTAAACTTACCATTTATTATTATATTGCCAATTAGTGGATTTTACTTACAGCAAGCTATCCCTCAAAGTAGAAAATCAATAAAAATTTTTGCTTTTGAAAAGGACCTCTTTCAAACCTATTATTTGAAGAATAACTCCTAAGCCTATTAGTTTAGCTAAAAATCTTAAATCATCAAAGTTTACTTTTTTCTTGGATTAGGTCCAGGTTATTGTCCAATGTCTAAATTTGATGATCTCTACTTAAGTAAACACAATGCTTACCTCCTCCACTCCATGGAGGTGAGCTTTAGATTAAAGCTCATTTCCAAAACATGGAATAGTTTGTCATCTCATGATCTGATCTTAAAGACCAATTCTGAAGATAACTACACAGTGAAATCTTGGGCCTCAGAAGGTCTACTTCAAGGAGGCAGTTTCTTTCTGATTATCTTATACAGTCATGTTCCTTGCACTTACTGGACAAGGGACTGAAAGCTTGATGTAAAAAAAAAGCCCCTTGTAACCTTCTAAGGTAGATAAAATTATTCCGTTTAAAGACGAGGTTACTAAGTAAGGTTCAAAGTAAATGTCTTGATGATCATCACATAACTACTACCAACAACTCACACTTCCACCTAAAATTTAGTGCAGGATCATTGGTCATGGCAGGACCCTCTACATAACCCTCAATTACAAATAGACAGATGGGGTCATAGTTAAGATGTCAGAGTCCAAACCCACACGAGTTATTTGTCGAGGTCCTAAAGATGTAAGGTCCTCATAAGAAAAATTTTTACTATTTGCCTTTAAGGTGTTTCTTCTATGAAACAAGTGGAAAATCAACAGGAAAAATGCTTTCCCAGAGTTAGCCTCCGAGCACCCAAGCTCAGGTAAGGAGGAAAGGAGGCTAAGGAGGGCTTGTCCTCAGACAGCCCTGGAGTAATGACCATAGCAGTCACCTTATCCTTCCACCCCCGAAAGGCGGGGGGGGGGGGGGGGGGAGGTTTCCTGGCGGTTCAAGACCCGCACAGGACATGATTCTTGAATCGGGGTCCTCCACGTGCTTGGGGGATTGAATTTGGAATCGGGTACAGACTAGATGCAAGCAGGGCCGGTGACCAAGCAGTCCAGGTGCCTCGTGGCACATAAACTGGGTCATAGGAATTGCCCTTCCCGGTCCCCCTACAGTCAGTTTGGGACCGTTTTCACTGGGCTCAGAATCTAAGGCCAGACTCGAACCCACCCTCCCCCCCACTCCAAATCCAGCACTAACTCCCCTCAGTGCCATCCCAGCCAGAATTGCGTTCAAACTCCTTCTTCCCCCCAGGGGAAGTCACTTGTTTGATTTCGCTTCCTCCACAGCCAAGCATTTATTCAACTCCTACAGTGTGACCAACGCTGGGGGCAGAAAGCCAGGCAAACGTCTCCACGAGGCCCTGCCCTCGAAGGGCTCACAATCTAGAGGGACCCAGTCCGCGGCCGCCCGCGGCCTTCACATCCGGGGCCTCGCGAGGCCCCTCTTCCGGTATCAGTATCTTCCCCCCGCCCCCAACCCGACCGCCATTTTGTGCCCTTGGCGGCGGCGGCGACGGCGGCGGCGCGGGGCCCAAGATGGCTGCGGGGAGAAACCAGACACCCCCTACCGGGCTGCCCCTCCCCCTCCCCCTCTCCCCGATCCGGTCCGGCTCCCGGCCCCGGCTCGCGCCCGCCGCCATCTTTAACGGCCTTTCCCAACGGCTGCGGCCCGCCCGCCCTCCCGCCCCGCAGCCTTCACGTACCCGCTCGCCGTAGTTCTGCTCGCCGCTGTCGCTCATGGTGCCGCTGGGCTGCCTCGCTGCCCTGTCTTGCCGTCGAATCCGCTTCTGTTGCTGCTGTCGCTGCCTCAGCTGCTCGCTGCTGCTACTGCCGTCTCCTCTGCCGAAGACTGACCTCCCGCCACTGCCTCTGTGTCCCGCTCTGCCCGCGCCGGAAGTGACGGAGAGCCTTTTCAATGTCGGTCGGCGCCCGGCGTGCGCGTGCTCATAAGCGCGGCTCCGCCCTACGAGTGGTGGGGCGCCTACCGGAAGTGACGTTGTTTCTCCACCCGCTCCGCTCTCAGCGCGCGCTCTGGCGGGAAGGTAGCTGCGAGGAGCGCGCGCCTTTGTCGTTAGAGGAATAGGGGAGGGGGAAAAAGGAGGGGAAGAAAGGCGGGGCCTGGGCTGCAGAACGCCATATTGCGAGGGTCCCTACTCCCTTCCCCCCTACCCAGGCCAGAGACCTTCCACTCTGAATCCCGCCCGCCGCGGCGTTTTTCCTGCCAAGGGCGTCTTAGCCTTTGGAGAGAGGAGCTGTGGGGAAGGCGGGAGCCGCGGGATGAGCTTGGTGCCACGAGGCCCGCCTTGGGACTCTTGTCCAGGCCGTGCCCCTCGCAGTACGGTTGTCCTCTCGTGGCTAGGATCCGGTTCAGTGAGGGACAGAATTTAAGGGAGCTTTACACATGTAGCTTGTGTGGCCTAAAAGAAAATCCCAGACTGTGACAGAGAACATTCTGCTCCATTTCGTAACTTTACCTGTAAAAAGCCCCCCTCGGACTCTTTTCTTTGTTCGGGGTTATTTTTCTGCCTCCTAAACTCGGGCTTCGGCCTAAATCAATACATCCGCGCCGGGCGTTTATGGAGCCCCGGTCCCCGGAGGGGGGAAGGGGAGCTTCTTGAGGAAGGAGGGGTCAGCTTCCTGAGGACAGGGCTTTCCCTCCCCATTTCCCCGGGGTTGGGCGCTGTCCCTGGTCCTGGGCGGCCTCGAGGGTCCCCAGCCTCTCCCTGCTCCGCCTTGCCTCCCGGGGCTCCTCCTTGCCCTTCGAACCCGAAGCAGGTGCCTGTTGGGGCCCAGTCTCGCCGGGAACCGCGCTGGGAAACGCCCATAATTGCTGGCCATCAGCGAAGCCAAATTAGGGCCCGGGGAGATGGGCGAAAGCCCAGGGAAAAGGAACCCGAACCCTGGGCAGGAGGGGGAGGGGCTCCTAGGGATGGCCACGGCTAGGGGTCTTAGGGCCTGTTTTGGAGCCTAGGGGTGCCCCGGTCAGGGGTCCGTGAGTGTGTAGCTATCGCCCAGGCCACCACATAGTCGACCCAATGCTTCTTGGAGGTCCTGTTAGCTTCAGATGGAGCATTCTGGCCTAAATGGGCTGCACTCTGGTCTGTCCTGGCAGCCCGAGCACGGTTGAGCCACTTTCCTAGAGTCGCAGATACCAACTCTCTGTCAGCTCGGGGGGCAGGGCCTGTTTGGGCTCCCCCTTTGGGGCTGCACCCAGTATGTGAAGCCTTGAACACATGTAGAAGGGGCACAAAGGGAATGTTGGCCAACAAATCAGTTCAGTTCTCCTTTTCCATGGGATCCCTAAAGTCCTCGGTACCATTCTGGGTTTGGGCTCCCTAAAAGGGAGACACTTGAATGACCTGTTTATGGGGCCTGCCCTGTCCAACAAGAGAAAGCAGAAATGGATTATCTATGGGGCCTTTCGGTGACCTACGGAATAGCTTTAGTCCCCGTATTGATTTCCTAAATGCAAGGCCGGGGGTGGTTCTGGAGCGGAGAGAGGAAGAAATTTTTCAAGAAAAACTTTCAAAATGCATAAAACACAACACTAAAGTATGTTCAATATTAAAGCTCTTTAAAGAAAGAATAAACTTAGAGAAATAATAGGGATGACTGGGCTGGGCCAAAATAAGGAAGTGACAACACTTCATTTATAGATCAGTTGCTGTATTGATCAAACTATTAAAAAGATAGTTTTACAGAGCCAGATAAAATAACAAAACTCATTTTAAGGATAATCTATGTAGAGGCAGTTCTGGACTCTAAGGGTACAAGTACAAAAAATGAAATTATTCTCAAGGACCTTCATGGGGGAAAAAATAAGGACATAGAAGAATATATAGGGAAAAAGAGAAATATGTGCAACACTTCTGAGAGGTTTGAGAGGGAGGGTATCAGCACTCTGGAGAAAAGAGAGACTTCAGGCAGAAGATGAGTTTTAACTCCCCGCCTCCTCACTCCAAACAACCAACCCTTAATGATTTTCTCAGAGGAAAAAGAAAATGAGCTGCAGCAAAACAAATCAATAGGCTAAAAAAAAATCCAAAGTAACATTTACTATAGGCCAGCAAAGAAGCCATCAGACAAAGGAGAAGCAAAATAGAATTATGTCAATGAAACCCAGAGAAAATCCAGAAAAGGGAACTCCCCTCTTCCCCTATCAATGCAACCCCTATCCTCAAGGAGATTCTGTTTTTCTAGTTAAGTCTAGTAACAGGATTTGGAGATAGCTTGAGAAGGGACCTCAGAGGCCATCTTCATTTTACAGAAAGGGAAACTGAAACTCTAGTTACTTAGCCAGTAATCATCAGAGGGCAGTTTTGGAATCTGGTTCTGACCCTAAATAATCAGTGTTTTGCCGAAGGGAGCTTGGGAGTTCAGGTTTCTCCTGTAGTCAAATATTTTACCAGAGACTTGGATGACCCCCTGGAAGCCTCTGGTTTCTCCTGTGTCTTTGCAGATTTTCTATTTAAAAAAAGGCTCCTCTTCTTTCAAGGTACCCTGGTCTGAGAGTGTAGATATTTGTGATCCCAGATTCAGATATTAAACTGATAGGTTCCAGGTGGTGCTTCTCCAAGAGTTGGTGGATTTAGTCAGTTTTAAACATTTTATAGCTATTTCCATGCATTTATAATCTGCTCCTCCCACTGGTCTTATTTTCCTTGATTTACCAGCAACAAAAAAAAAAAAAAATGAAAAATGAAACCATCACAAATAAGAGATACTAGAACAAATCCCTGCATAAGCCATGCCTGAAAATGTATGCGTGTCTCTGCATTTTAAGCCCATAACATTTCTGACTCTATAGTTTATCTGTGGTACTAAGCAGTGTTCCAAAGTTTTTCATAGTTGTTTTTCTCTTCTAATGTTGTTGTTCTTGGGTAAATGGTTCTACTTATGCTCATTTCATTTTATATCAGTTCATAGAGATTTCCCCAGCTTCTGCCACTATTTCTTATGATGCAGTAATATTCACAATAGCATATTTATAATATGATCATTTGTTTAGCTATTCTCTAATAGTAGAATGGTCCTTAGTTTCCAATTTTTGTCTACAACGAAAAAGAGCTGAGCCTCGTTATGTGTGTATATGTGTGCCCTACATAGGGATCCATTCTTTTTTCTTTCATTTCTTTGAGGTATGGGCCTAGTAGTGGTCAAAAGGATAAACACAATTTAGTAACTTTGAAGTATACTTCCAAATGGTTTTCCAAAAGGGCTTCACCAGTTCACAGAACCACCAGAGATGAATCAAATGTTACTATATTCCCAGAACTTTGCTAACATTTGTCATTTTTCAGTTATTTTGAAAGGAACTTACAGATAAGAGAAAGTAACATTCTGTCTTCCAGAATGTGGGTCAGTTAGCATAAGGCTCTGGCTTGATTTATTATATCAAAGAGAATTAATTTACCTTAACAAAGTGTTCCAGTTTGGGAACTTCCGTAGGAACATGGTGTTATTGTTCAGTTGTTTCAGTCAGCATTTGGCTCTCTGTGACTCTGTAGAGAGCCAGAACTCTGGAGAAGTATACTTGAAACAAGATGTTAACTTAGTGGAATTGAGGAGATGATGGTTCTCTAGTTCACATATATTCTTAGTACTTAGTATGGTGATGTAATGGTTCTTTAGTTCACACATATTCAGTGTGTTGTGATGATATAATTGTACTAAGATATATAAGGGCGAAGAAGGACTGGAAATGAGACATTCTATTTTTGACAATCCTCATGGTGGCTCTCCTGCCTTCATCACTTCTCCACCTAAAGACCAAGGCCCATCTGAAGGAGCTCCAAAAAACCTAGCCCAAACATTGCATGATTCAATTAGGAGTTTTCATGGCAAAGAACCTAGAGTGCTTTACCATTTCCTTCTCCAGTTCATTTTATAGATGAGGAACTGAGGCAAACAAGTATCTTGCTTAGAGTGATATAGCTAGGAAGAGTCTGAGGTTTCATTTGAATGATGATGAGTCTTCCTGACACCAGGTCTGGTGCTTTAGGCACTATGATGCCACTTAGTTGGCCCAATGTGTTGAACTATCAAACTGACCACCACCAGGTCTTTACCCATCCCTTCTCTTGTTTGTTGGTCTGGAGACAGCCTCCAAGTGTAAGGGGGAATTCAGTAACCTTGGTGGTAAACTGGTCTTAGGTGTCCCTTCTATATGCAGTCATTGGAGCCTTGCTGTGGGCTTCAGACCCAATGCACCAAAATGAGAACAAATGACTTTCCTTGGTGGAGGAGGTGCTATTTTTACAAATACAAATTGAGGGACTTGTCCATGGTTGTCTTCACCCATTGGTGGTGAAAGTAGGAATGCATATGGATCCTTTTAATACAAGGGATCAGATTGACAAATGGCAGACTCAAAGCTTAAAGAATGTTCGAGTAGGAACTAGGAGAGCTCTGGGTTCCAATCTTCTCTCTATCATTCAATATTGATCCTGGTATAGAAATACTTGTAGTTCCCACTTTAAAAGGGGGTTGTAAGAATCAGAAGAGATTCCATATCTCCTTCTGAGCTCTCTGCTACAATTATATTAGTGGGCTGGGTCTCCAAAGAGCAGCTTATTGTTTTTTCTCTCTGGATTCTAGTAACATATCACTCAACACTGGACAACTCTTGATCATTCATTCAGAAGCTTCACTTAGCTCTTAGCTCTTAGTAAAAAATCATTTACTGAGAAGTTATAGTGAGAACTATAGTTAAACAATGATTCTCCAAATCAGGGGCACATCCAAGGCCCTTGGGAAGAGCGGGGTCAAAATTCAAGTATGGGAATGAGGTCCACATGAGAAACATTCATGTAGTTGACGGGTCTGATTTTCTTCCTGTCCTTTTTTGTTTTCATGGAGTTCTTCCAAGCTCTAAAAAGGGGTCACTTTTCTGAGTCCATATCTGCTCCTTCTTCCATGATCCCTGAAGCTGCCACCACTCTTTGATGACTGCATTCCCACATCCACCTCTTTGTCATTGGTCACTGTTACTATAACTGCCCCCTGAAGACTCTGTTGTGGCTTCTGGGTGACAGACAGGGAGAGCTCCAGATGTCTGCAAAGCTTGATTGCTGGATCTATGCAGCTCAGAGAGTTCAGTTGCTTGATATCAAAAAAAGAAATGGAGACCCCCTGAAGACGTTTGACCAGGTGTGGAGTGGGGAGTTGACCCCCACTACCCTCCTTGGACGTTTGTGGCCCACTTGGCACCAGGAAGTAAAAGAGCCAGAAAGAGCCAGATGGGATACCCCCTTGATGGGGTTCTATAGCTCCTGAGTTCTAGCTCTGCAGTCAGAACATTTCCCAAGTTCTCAGCCTTGCGTGATCAGGGGAAGATTCCACCAAGGTTTCCATGTGATTTAATTGGATACGAGAGAAACTATCTATACTGCCTTCAAGGACTGGGCCTTTATTGGTCAGTCTCCCCATTATAATCTTAGCATACAATGTGAACACCAGCTAGCATAATTCTGCCTCTCTTTGGGATTATCCGAGGAAGATTTCCACATGATTTGGGTCATGTTTTTAGGCCAATAGCCTGGACAAAGGATGAGATACTGTGCAACCCTTTCTTGAGAAAATGCTTGAGTGATAGCAGAGAGAAGTCAGACCATTTGTGGACTGAAGCAAGTCTTCTTAATTTGTTATTTTCCACTTTGGGGCAAATTTTCCAATCAGGCAGAGGAATAACCTATACAGAAGAAGGACTCCTTCTGACACTCTGCCAGGATCTTAAGGTAGCTGGGTGCCATAGTACATAGAGCACCAGATTTGGAGTCGGGAAGGTGTGTGACCCTAGATAAGTTACTTAACCTCTGTCTGTTTCAGTTTCCTCATCTGCAAAAGAAGGATAAATGCTTCTACCAGTATTATTGAAAGATCAAATGAGAGCTCTGTAAAACTCTTTGAAAATCTTAAAAAGCAAAAATAATTTTTCCTGGGTAATGTTGGTGAGCCACAATTCTTTCCTAGACCTAAGCAAGGCTGTATCTTGATGCAGGGTAGGACAGACATAGTCCAAGTCAGGTGGCCTCCATACTTGTCTCATAGAAACTGGAATTGTGGCCTTGGGGGGACTCTAAGTTGTTTGATATAAAAGCAGGAGATTGGCATTATCCCATGGATGTTTGTGGGACATAAAAACTTTTTTCATTAAACTTTTTTTATCTTTAGCTATGATTTTTGTTTTTATATCAGCCTTAGAAGGAAGCCCTATCTTATACCAAAGATTTTTTTTTTAAGGAAAAAATAATTCAGCAAAAAACAAACCCCAAACAACCTAATGCATTGCCATTATCTGATAGTGAGCAATATTCCTCAGAGACAGATCTCTGCCTCTGCAGTGAAGGGAGGGTACCACATTTTTTCAGACCTCCAGGGCCAAGTTTGTTCATTCTAATCACAGGGCTCCGCCTCTCTGCATCAGTTAATACGCTTTATCCCATATTTCTCTGAATTTTTTCTTTTGCATGTCTCTTACAAGGCTGTAAGTCTATTTCATTCATGTACCAGATTGGTCATTCCTTCTGCTTTGCTTCTAGTTCTTTTCTAACACACATACACAGACACAATACTGCTAGAAAACGTGTTTTGATTTGTATTACTTTTTATTATTTAGTGATTTGGAATAATTATTCACAAGATTCTTAAAAAGTTTGTAGTTCTTCTTATGATTTGTTATATCCCTTTTGACTAGTCATCCATTTTTCTTATAAATTTGTATATTTTTATATATCTTTGGTATTAGACCTTTATCATAGATATTTAATGCAAAAATATTTCCCAATAGCTTTTTTTTTTTTTTTTTTTACCTTTTTATCCTAGCTACATTGATTTTTGTTGCAGGATGGTTGCACACAGTGCAGCCTCTGCAGCTGAGATGCAACAAATTATGGATTGATTCTCTGCTGCTTGTGCTAATTTTAGTCTAACAACATAGGTACTCCATTAGCCAGCACCATACCATCCATAAGTGAAACTATCAGTTACGGCAAATGGCAAAAGTTTTGAATGCAGTGAATAAGTTCATTTACTTGGCAAGCTACTTTTCAGAATTGTCCACATGATAACGAGGTTGATACATGCATTGCCAGAGTTAGCTCACCTCTGGGAGGCTCGGAAGGAAAGTATATGGGAGAGGAGAGGTATCAGACTGACCACCCAACTGAGGGTCTCCAGAGCCATTGTACTGATCTAATTGTATGCCTTGAAACTTGGACAGTATACCAGCATCGTGTCAGGAAAACTGAATCACTTCCAATTGAATTGTCTTAGGAAGATTCTGAAGATCACCTGATAAATATACTAGACACTGAGGTCCTTTTTCAAACTAAATTACTGAACATTCCAACTCTACTGCAGAGAAAACAACTCCTTTCGGTTGGCCACATTATACAAATGCCAAATGTACTCTTGCCAAAAAGGTTATTTTTATGGAGAATTCACAAAGCACAGGCATGCAGGATACAAAATAAATCCCCATAAATCCTCAGCATTTTTATACATCACCAACAAAATCCAACAGCAAGAGATACAAAGAGAAATTTCATTCAGAATAACTGTTAATAGCATAAAATATTTGGGAATCTATCTACCAAAGGAAAGTCAGGAATTATATGAGCAAAATTACAAAAAACTTTCCACACAAAGTAAGATTTAAATAATTGGAAAAATATTAAGTGCTCTTAGATAGGCCAAGCGAATATAATAAAGATGATAATACTCCCTAAACTAATCCATTTATTTAGTGCTATACCAATCAGATTTCCAAGAAAATATTTGAATGATCTACCAAAATATAACAAAATTCATATGGAAGAACAAAAGGTCGAGAATCTCAAGGGAATTAATGGAAAAAAAATCAAATGAAGGTGGCCTAGCTGTACCTGACCTAAAACTATATATATAGCAGTGGTTACTAAAACCATCTGGTATTGGCTAAGAAATAGACTAGTTGACCAGTGGAATAGGTTAAGTTCACAAGACAAAATAGTCAACTATAGCAATCTAGTGTTTGACAAACCCAAAGATCCTAACTTTTGGGATAAGAATTCATTATTTGACAAAAACTGCTGGGATAACTGGAAATTAGTATGGCAGAAAGTAGGCATGGACTCATACTTAACACCATATACCAAGATAAGATCAAAATGGGTCCATGATTTAGGGATAAAGAACGAGATTATAAATAAATTAGAGGAAGATAGGATAGTTTATCTCTCAAACTTGTGGAAGAGGAAGAAATTTGTGACCAGAGATGAACTAGAGACCATTACTGATCACAAAACAGAAAATTTTGATTATATCAAATTAAAAAGCCTTTGTACAAACAAAACTAATGCAAACAAGATTAGAAGGGAAGCAACAAACTGGGAAAACATCTTCACAGTTAAAGGTTCTGATAAAGGCCTCATTTCCAAAATATATAGTGAATTGACTCTATAAGAAATCAAGCCATTCTCCAATTGATAAATGGTCAAAGGATATGAACAGACAATTTTCAGATGATGGAATTGAAACTATTACCACTCATATGAAAGAGTGTTCCAAATCACTATTGATCAGAGAAATGCAAATTAAGACAATTCGGAGATACAACTATACATCTGTCAGATTGGCTAAGATGACAGGAAAAAATAATGATGAATGTTGGAGGGGATGTGGGAAAACTGGGACACTGATGCATTATTGGTGGAGTTGTGAACGAATCCAACCATTCTGGAGAGCAATCTGGAATTATGCCCAAAAAGTTATCAAACTGTACATACCCTTTGATCCAGCAGTGTCACTACTGGGCTTATACCCCAAAGAAATATTAAAGAAGGGAAAGGGACCTGTATGTGCCAAAATGTTTGTGGCAGCCCTGTTTGTAGTGGCTAGAAACTGGAAAATGATGGATGTCCATCAACTGGAGAATGGTTGGGTAAATTGTGATATATGAATGTTATGGAATATTATTGTTCTGTAAGAAATGACCAGCAGGATCAATACAGAGAGGCTTGAAGAGACTTACATGAACTGATGCTGAGTGAAATGAGCAGGACCAGGAGATCACTATATACTTCGACAATGATATTGTATGAGGATGTATTCTGCTGGAAGTGGATTTCTTTGACAAAGAGAAGATCTAATCAGCTTCAATTGATCAATAATGGACAGAAGCAGCTACACTCAGCTACACTGGGAAATGAGTATAAACTGTTTGCATTTTTGTTTTTCTTCCTGGGTTATTTTTCCTTCTGAATCCAATTCTCCCTGTGCAACAAGAGAATTATTCGGTTCTGCACACATATATTGTATCTAGGCTATATGGTGACATATTCAACATATATAGGATTGCTTGCCATCTCAGGGAGGGGGTGAAGGGAGGGAGGGGAAAAATCGGAACAGAAGTGAGTGCAAAGGATAATGTTGTAAAAAATTACCCAGGCATGGGTTCTGTCAATAAAAAGTTATAATTATTAAAAAAAAAAAAAAGTTTGAAAGTGAAAAAAAAAAGCACAGGCACTCACAAGATGATCAGGAAAAGTGATACAAGGACACTCAAACTCTCAAGAACTTTAGAATTGAGGAGGATTCTGGGAAGATGGAGTATGTTGGTAAATTTCAAACTCTCAAGATTTCCCCCACAAATCAAAAAAAAATTTGCTCCTCAGGGTGAACATAGACTGCTAAAAAATGAAGACTTTGGGCAGAACAGGGGTCCTCCAAATACATCCAGAGAAGATCTAAAGAAAGGGGGGAGGAGTGCACCATTAACCTTAGTGAAGTGCAAACATCTCAGGGCTAGCTCCCTAGAAACACCTAGTGGGAAGCCCTGGGGCTAGCTGGGTGTGGCTAGAATCTCTGCAGAAACCACAGAGATCTTCACCTCCCAGAATGTTTGTCAAGTTGGGGTCTGAGTCCTGCGTGAACTTCTGCTGACTAGGAACTCAAGGGCCAGCTGTGTTGCAGAGGCCGGGCCTTGGGGGAGAAAGAACCAGCACACCCATGAGTGCAGATGCTACTGTTGCAGGCACTTGCAGGAAGTTGGAACTCTTGGTTTAGGGTTCCTGATCAGGAGAGAGAGTTGCAGTGAAGCCAGAGACACTACCCCCTCCCCAATCCCACTAATAACTCTTATTTAAAAAAATTGAGCTGGCAAAGAAGAAAGAACCCCACGATAGAAACATATGGGAACAGGGAAGACCAGGGTTCATCTTCAGAGGAGGATATTTTAGTAAAATAGCTTTTACCTCAAAGAGTGATGTGAAATGACTCCCTGTCCAGAGAGAAATTATAGAACTCAAAAAAGAATTCAAAAATCAAATGAAAGACATTGAGGGAAAACTAAAGAAAAAAATTAAAACCAAGAAAAACAAGATTAGGAAAAAAAAAGTTAATCAACTAGAAAAGGAAATACAGTCTCAAAGATGAAAATAACTCTTTGAATATTAGAATTAGGCAAAGAGAAGTCAGTGAAGCTATAAGAGACCAAGAAATAAGAAAACACATTATAAAAAGTGAAAAATAGAAAACGTGAAACATAAGAAAAATGATAAATCTAGAGAACAGATCAAGAAGAGAAAATATAATAATTGAATTTCCTGAAAGTTGTGACCAAAACAAAAAAAGGACCTTGACACAGTAATGCAAGAAATAATCCAAGAAAATTGTCCTGGAGTGATAAAGCATAAGGGGAAAGTAAAAGTAGAAAAAATCCACCAATCACCACCTCAAAGAGATCCTTTGTGGAAAACACATAGGAACGTTATTGCCAATTTTGAAATCTCTAGATCAAAGAGAAAATTTTGCAAGAAACAAGAAAAAATCAATTCAAATATGCTGGAGCTACAATTATGATTGTACAGGATTTGTCAGCAACCACAATCAAAGGCCACAGATCCTGTAATCATATCTATCAACAATCAAAAGAATTAGGTCTGTAGCCAAAAATATCATATCCAGCAAAATTATCCATAATATTGAATAAGAAGAAAATGGACATTCATTGAACTTGCAGATTTTCAAGACTTTCTAGTAACCAAACCTGAACTTAATAGAAGAGCCAACATTAGAGCTCAATTTCAAGAAACTCAACATGGACAAATTATGTGGTTTTTTTTTAATATGGGAAATGTATAGCATATATTTAATATTGATATCTATAGAGGGACAAAACTCTGGAGAAGTTTACTTGAAACAAGGTGTTAACTCAGTGGAATTAAGGAGAGGATGTTTCTCTAGTTTACATATACTTAGTTCTTAGTATGGTGATGCAATGGTTCTCTAGTTCACACATACATAGTATGCTGTAATGATATAATTGTAATAGGGTATATAAGGGTTAAGAAGGATTGAAAGAGAAACATTCTATCTTTGACCATTCTCCTGATGGCTGTTCTGCCTTCATCACTTCTCCACCTAAAGACCAGGGACTAGGGGATCTCCAGAAGTTAGCCCGAACATTACAGACATCAACAATAGGGTAGCTCAAAAGAAAGATTGGGGCAGAGTTAAGGTAAAGATAGTAATTATGTCATACAAATGAGGTGCAGAGGAAGTATAGATACAGAGGCATTAGAAGGGGAGGGGCTTGTAGTTCTAAAAACTTACATTGAGAATGGGTTTAATAGGCAACATTACATATATACTACTATATAACACCCTCCAAGATCTCTAAAGATACGAGGGGGGAAGAATGAGTAGACAGGAAAGCAAAAGGTTGAGGGAAGAAAACATGGGGGGGGGGAATTCATGAGTGGGGGGAGAGGTTAAGTAATCACAAGGCAAATTGGGAGCAGAATTAAAGCAAAGATTCAGAAGGGATAGGAAAGCATATATATATGTGTAGGTATATGTATATATATATGTATATATAAATATATCCTTTCTTCACGATAGCCTGCTTAGGGATGGTGGGGGGAGGAATGAAACTGGGGGGAAAGTATAAAGTAAAAAAGATACACTGGAGAGAACAAAAATCTATAAGGAAGTAAAGAAAAGATAGACATTCATGAATACAATTTCTTCTACATATATATATATATACATATACATACATACATAAGCATATATATACTTTCTCGAACTGGTTTTTGTTGTTATATATTTTGAATCCTCCCTAATGTACTACTGGGCACATGACGACGTTTTGTTTTGTTTTGTTTCTTTTTGTGTTGTATTCCTTTTCTGTTTTTCTGTTTTTCTTACTGTTTCCTTAAATAAAATAAACTTGAAAAAAAAAAACTTTAGAATTGATTGTATGACATGGGAGATACTGGCACATAACCACCCAGCATGGCATACCCTCATAGAGAAGAAGCTTAGCTCTATGAGCAAAGCAAAATTGAATTAGCTGAGAAGAAATGCAAGATGTGCAAGGTTAAAAAAGCCCTCCCAAATGTTCAATAGGGACTATTTGTGTCTGATGCGTGGCAGAGCATTCTAAGCTCAATTTGATCTGATCAGCCCCAGTTGGACTCGTTTCTAACATAGTAATGTGATTTTGGTCGTTTTCAAGAATGAAGAACAACTAGTAGCCAAAATTGACTTTTACTTGATCTATAATCTTTTCAATTTCATATATTTTTACTTGATCTATAATCTTTTCAATTTCATATATTCAAAATTATCTATTTTATATTTTGTGCTCTCCTTTATATCTTGTTTAGCTAGAAATTCTCCCTCAAATCATAGCTTTGGAGGGTACCTGTGCTCATTGTCTTCTAATATTTTTAGAGTATCATCTTTGTTTTTACATTTCACAATCATTTTAAATTTATTGTATATAAATTGTGATATATAGTATAAAGTGTTGGTCTAAACCTGATTTTTGCCAAACTACTTTCCAGTTTTCTCAATAATTACTATTGAAAGGTGGGTCATGCCTTAAGAAATGTATGTTTTTCAGTGTTACCCAACACTTGTTTTTTTACTTTGATAATTTTAAATTTTTGGTTAAATCTTTTTATAAATAACTTACTTTAAAAATATAACCAATACCGATTTTGATAATTACAACACATTATATGATTTGAAACCTGGATATACTATTCCCTAGTTCTAGTTTTTTCCATTCTTTTCTTTTTTTTTTTTTTTTAATTTTCTCTTTTTAAAATTTTTTTTTCCATTATTTTCTTTGAGAAAGAGAAATTAGTTTTTATGTCATCTTTTTTGGTATCTTTTTAGGATGAGCAAACATGGAGTAGTACTTTGTGGTTTCCAGTTTATTCCTGGGTTTTTCACTATGTCCTTTGAAATTTAGGCCTTTTGTTCCTTCAAATTAATTTCACTATTATTATTATTACTAGAACCAGTTTCATAAAATGGGATACCCAGTTTTGCTAAATGTATAGCCTATATAAAGAGGATGACAACTGAGTCTTTTGCTGTTTCGGGTCAGGCCCATAGTTGCTATTCTCCCTCAGTTTGGTGTCATTTGACCTCACTTTTTAGTATTCTGATGTTTTGAGACTTCTTAAAGCCAGGGCTGAGTTAACAGAGAAGGAATACCCAAGGATTTTTCATTGACTATGGATTCTTGATCATAGAATTACAGATTTAATCTCATTTGACTGGTGAGAAAAAAGAGGGAGCTGACCTTACTAAAAGTGATCAATAGCAGACCTGGAATTCGAATCCAGATTTTCTGATACTAAAATCCTTTCCACCATGCTGGCACCAGCCACATTCTTGAACCTTTTGTGTGTCTCAAACAAAGTAGGTGAATTGAAGCAGATGAATCGAGACTATTTGATTGAAATGTGGACATTAATTCATTTAAATCTATTTAGGTAATCTGTGGTTGCTCAGAGGTCAAGATCACCACCATGTGGGAACTATGTGCACTACAACTCCACAGGAATCATCTGGAAATTGATGGGAAAATGGATCTTCTCCCCAGATGTTCATGGGTACTTGGACCGGCTGCATGGAGGATAGGGCGACAAGGGAGAGAAGTGTCCTGACCGCAGCAAAAGCCTTGCACAAGACATTCTGCCAGAGGGCGTGTGAATGTGTCTTTCATGACCAAATCTGATTAAAGGCAAATTTTTGTAGGCTCATGAGCAGCAGACCAAGACCGGGAAGAGATCTTAGACGTTATCTTGTTCTCTCATTTTATAGTTGAGTAATCTTAGGCCCAGAGACTTCCTTAGGATCACACAGGAAGTTTGCAAGGTGGCCATGCAACAATTGGTTATTGAGCAGTGACCTGTGGTCACTGGTGCTTTCAAGGAAATGAATAAGGGCCTCGGTCTCTCACCAGCCCTCTGAGGTTGGACCTGCTGACTTTCCAGGTCTCAGCTCAAAATCTATGGTCCTTTGGGGACGGCTGCATTAGGACACATAGGTAATATATCTTAGGAATTATTTTAGCTTCTCATGCTAGGCTCTCTCTGAAAGGATAAGCTCATAGAGGTAGAACTGCAAGGGACTTTAGAAATTGTCAAGTCCATCGAAGGGCCTGGAATCAGATATTCTGAAAGGCAAAAGAACTTGGAATGCAGCCAAGAACAAACTACCCAGCTAAGCTGAGTATTTTTTTCCACAGAAGAAGATGGACATTTAATGAAATAGAGGAATTCCATCTGTTTCTAAGGAAAAAAACAGACTTAAACCAAAAATTTGATTTCCAACAACAGGAAATAAGAGAAGTAGAAAAAGAAGAAACTAGACAACATAGTAAAGTAAGAGGATACAGTTCAACCCAACTCCTCCTACAACTACTTCAACAAAGATGAGAAATTGAAGGATACACTGCAAGACTCAAGTGTTTCATTCAAGTCCTCTATCTTCAGAGTCGATGTTCTTTTCACTTGCCATTGTGCTTCCCATGGTCAGGCACACTGTAACATGCCCTTGACTCCTGTGCCTCCAAATCCTGTATTTGGAATGACCAAATAAATGTCTCCTCCCCAACCCACTCACAAAAAAAAAAAAAAAAAAGAAAAGAAAAAAAAAAGAAAAAAAAAAGACTGTGATTGGCCTGACCCTCAGGGAAGTAAACAAGCTGCATTTAATTGACCACCTTACAGCTAATGTCAACTAAGGTATCATAAAGAACCTATGGGAGCCAGTGAGAAATGATGAGGCAAGGGGAAAACTCTCTTGCATCAAGTGCTACTGGAGGCCCTGTCCTATCTCAGTATATCTCAGAATTTAATCTAGAAAAGGCATAAACAACCTTTTACCTTTCCATAATATTTTTAAAATAAAAACTTTTGGAGGGTCTTATGTATAGTTTATATTCTTTTCTTATCTATTTAGTGCAATGGAACGCATTCAACCATATAGAGATCTAAAAGGCCTTCTGCGTCAAGGCACAAGACTGGAATATAGGGATGAAAAAGTAGATTGAGAATATATGCATAGCTATACACAAATATATGTGTATATATGTATGTATGTGTGTATATATACATATGATATATATGCTTCATCAGTGCCCATTTTGTCTGTAAGTGTAAATATAATATATGTGGCTGTATATACAAACATATATAATCCCTCGTGGATATATTTGTATGTATGTGTATGTGTGTAAATTATATATGTGGTTATATAAACAACAAAATATAATCCTTGTGTGTATGTGTATGTATGTGTGTAAATATAACATATATGGCTATATATTATATAATCCTTGTGTTTGTGTTTATGTATATGTGTGTATATAAATAAAATATACGTGGCTATTAAAAAAAAAAAAAGAAATTGTCAAGTCCAAACTCCTTATCTTCCAGGTGGGTTAACTGAAGTTGTCCATTCTGAATCAGTATCTGTTGGCTCAGAGTATAACGACAGGTACATCCACGGACACACTGAAGGGTTGACACTGTTTCCCTGAGTTCTTTACCTGAAGTCTGAGAACTTGCCTGTTTGTTTTAATGCTGTGATAACTGCATTTTTGTAGAATCGACTTCTTTTGTAATCCCATATATTTATTTTATTGATGCATTTAAAAGTGTTATTCTGGAAAAGGATCCGTAGGCTTTTCCAGACTGCCAGAAGGGTTCATGACACAAAAAAGATTAACAGTCAGGATAGCTATTTAGTCTCAGAGAGTATCAATGAGCCTTCTTCAGTGAGTATCCTTCTCATTTTTACCACTATGGGAAAAGTTCTGTTCACCTCCATGTAAATAGGTCCACCAAGGACCCAAATAGATGTCCCCATTGGGGTTGGTCCTTTAGAAATATGCAAAAACTCCTAGGTGCCATCCTTTCTGCTCTAGGGCTTGTCACCAATGTGCTCTAGACCAATGCTAAGTGTCTCTTGAAGGGGGTATACTTAGTATCTGCCTTCTTTGCACATCGAGTGATGTTCCTTGGAGCACCTCAATAACCATCTCTTGGCAATGATAGGAGATGAGAGTGTGCCTCTTACGAAGTATCCATCACAGTTACTGGCTGGTACAAAATCTAGGTTCCTTTTCCAAAATGAGGAGGAAAACAAACAAATTGGGGAGAAGGGAACATAGGTTCACATCAAAGAAGAAGATACATCAGTATATAGCCAACATACAAACAACCTGCAATCAGTGGCCCTGGACATCAGTTTCTTCCTCTTTAAAATGAGAGGTTGACAAGATAACTTTTGGAGTTACCTGCCAGCACCAGATTTAGGAGCCTATAATGCCCTTCTGTGGGAAGAACCCTGCATCACCTGGGGATGGTCAGAAGGGTAAAAGGGTCATCAGTCAGTCAATGAATATTTATTAAGCACCTACTATGTGCCAGACACTGCTAAGAGCTGAGGATACAAAATGAAGGAAAAGACATTTCCTGCCCTCAAGGAGTTCACACTTTAACAGGGGGAAAGACGGGGAGACAACAACAACAACATCACACAAACTCAGCTAGATATATATGAGATAAATAAGTTAAGATAAATAGTAAAGGTAAATAAAAATTAAAAGAGAAGCAAGGCACTAGAATATTATGGTTATAGTGACTAGAATGTAGCTATCCATAGGCACAGTATAAATGAGAGCAATTGAAGCAGATTGACAAAGTGTTAATGGTACATTTGTTGGGACTTAAGAAATAGAGGGTTATGTCAAGGATTGTTCAAGCAAGCAACTACTCAACAGGCATTTGTTAATTGCTTCCTATTTGCCAGACCTAGAGGGGTAGAGGAAACAAAGATAGGAACAATTCCACCTTCAAGGTAATGAAAACAACTCAAAGACGCATAAATATGCACAAAATATCTAAAAAGAAAATTCAATGGGGATAGAAAGTAAAAAGAGGACTTACTATGTGCTTAGTACTGTGCTAAACTCTGGAGTTCCAAAGAAAGGCTAACATAGTCCCTGCCCCTCAAGGAGCTCTTATTCCAATGGGAGAGAGAATGTGCATTATTATGTATCTGTAAGATACACATAGATAGATGGAAAGAAGGAAATAAATACTTATTAAGCACCTACTATGTGCTGAGTACCTTACAAATGTTATCACATTTGATTCTCACAACAACCCCCCCCCCTTTTTCTCAAATTAATAGTTTATTTTTTTCCAAATACATGCAAAGGTAGTTTTTAACATTCATCTTGCAAATCTTGAATTTCAAATTTTTCTTCTCTCTCCCCTCACCATGACAGCAAACAGATAGAGGTTAAACATGTGCAACTTTTCTAATCATATTTTCATTTTCATCATGCTGGGCAAGAAAAATCATAGCAAAAAGGAAAAAACACAAAAGGAAAAAAAAAAAACAAGCAAAACAAACAACAAAAAGGTGCAAATCCCGTGTTTTGATCCACATTCGGTCTCCATAGTTCTCTCTCTGGATATGGATGGCACTTTTTATCCCAAGTCTATTGGAATTGCCTTGAATCACCACATTGTTGAAAGAGCTAAGTCCATCCCAGTTGATCATCCCATAATTTTGTTTCACCTCACAATAACCCTATGAGAGAAGTGCTATCTGTTTTAGAAAGGAGGAAACGAGATTTGTCCGGCCACACAGCTAGCCAGTATCTGAGGCCTACTTTGAACTCAGACCTTCCTGACTTCAGGCCCAGTGCTCTGTCTACCTAATTGCCTAGGGTGCTTTCTGGAAATATAGCCAGAGAAGGAAGGCAGCAGCTGGGGTGGACGGCTCTGGTGATCATGGATGAGAATTAAAGGGGATGGGCTGGCATTTATGGGCTGCAATTTTCACTGTTGGAAGAAATTCCAGCTCCATTTTGATATTTTGAGAGTAGCTACAGAGGAGTGTGGAAAAATCAACAGAAAAGTGGTGAGATGTCTTGTTTTATCATTCCCTTCCTTTTCTCTCTCCCTTTCCCCCCTCTAAAATTATTGCTTAGCATAGTGCCTGGCCGGGTAATACAGTACATGCTTACTAAAAATTTATTGATTAATTGATGATTGAAAAGAAAGAGAAAAGGTACAGTCAAACAAAGGTAATTAATGCATTAAATAAATCCAATCTTATAAATAATTTTTAGCACCCTTAGGCAATTATCTCTGCAAGGAAGGAAGATATATCTGCCTCTTCTTTGGGGTCAAGCTTAGTCATTATTATTACCCAGCATTCAGTTTTGATTTTTGTTGTTCTTTCCATCCATATTGTTGTAGTCATCATATTTATTACTCTCCTGGTTCTGTTCACTTTACATCAATTCATATAAATTTTTCCATAAAATTTATTTAGAAGAATTGTACATATTTAACCTATGACACATTGTTTATTGCCTTGGGGAGGGAAGAGGAGGGAAAAGAGGGAGAAAATTTGGAACACAAGGTTTTGTAAAGGTGAATGCTGAAAATTATCTTTGCATATATTTGGAAAAATAAAATACTATTTTAAAATAAGGGGAAAATCTTTCTATATTTCTCTGTATTCTCCATATTCATTGATTCTTAGGAGCCAGTAAAAGGTCATTACTTTCCAATATTGTTATAAGATCCCCAAAATCTCAGGCAGAGATTCTGACTTGATGTGAAGCATAACTGCTCAGGTGCTGGGGGAAAAAGCGGTAAATGAGATCATTTGGTGGCAACTCAACCAAGAGGGAGAAACCAAGGCTTTGGGCTCCTGGGGAAACCTATTATGTGGAGAATAGGTCTGTGGGACCTGATTTAGAGTGTATAAAAGAACCTAAAAATATTGTATCCTCGGGAGGGAAAGAGTTGGGAAGCTACAGAGTTGTTCTTTCAATTATTGTTTCATTCTGAAAGGGTTGTAGTTCTCAAGAACGAGGGCCATTTCCTGGGACAATGTGAGGGGAACTCAGTTAGCTGTGCTTAACTGAGGAGGACCTCAAAAGCCATGAGAAAGACCTCAGGACTCTGCCCTTTGAAGGTAGAGTCATGATGGTAAGCACCTGCGAAGAGTGATGAAGAAAATTGAAGTACCAGAGATGGTGTCAGGAAGCCACAATTGAGTAAATATTGATGGCATTGGCAAACCCCTAGCATTTGGATCAGAAAATAAACCTGCAGAACCGGTAGTAGAATGTTGAATCACTGACAAAACCAGTAGAAAAACAATGAGGCGAAGAGCCAAAGTGGAGGAGAGGTTAATGAAGACAGAACTAAAAGGGAGCAGCGAGCAGAGTTATTTATCAAGCATCAAGGCAGAAGAGTTTCAGTGTAGAGGACTCAAAGTCAGTTTTCCTTATGTGGACAGGCTGATCCAGGATACTACTCAAAAGTCATGGGGCCTGTTCAGATTTGTTAGAGGGAAATAAATAGCTGGCCCATCAGATAGAAAGGACCACATGGCTCTTTAGCAAACCCTGAGTTATTTACCCTTCCTGGGGGTACCACCCTGTCAGAACCATAAGTCAAAAGGACTCTACAAGTTTTTCAGATGAGTCAGGGGCCCACTGGGAAGGGAAAGAGGATTTATTGAGTCTTCAGTGAACTCCAAATTATTTTTCCTTACTAAGGTCATTATGTAGGATCATCCTTTAAGTTGTGGAGTCTATATAATTAAAGGGCTAGATAGACAACCAACAGAAAAGAAAAGAAGTCTTGATCTTCTATAGGCTTGTGGGTTTCCTTTTTCAAATATGAGTTGAACTCTATTAGATGAGATCCCTTTCAACTTTCAAATGTTTCGGTTCTCTGGTTAGATCCTATCACTGAAATATCTGAAGAGTTTCCAATAATAATGGCTATGCTTTAATAGCATGTAAAAGTTTTTGAAATACTTTACAGACATGACTTCATTCCATTTTTACAACCACTCCAAAAGATAGATGTTGGATGCACTAGGATCTCCCTTCACTCATGAAGACATCGAGGGTCAGAGAGTTTGAATGATTTGTCCAGAGTCACTCAGCTGATGTCAGAGGTAGGATGGATAGGAACAGATCTTATGGGCAGATCTCATAATTTAGCACTCTTTCACTCCTCTGTGAAGCTTCTCAATTAGATCCAAAGGATTCTTTCAAGAGGTGGCTCAATGCTATTTCTATGCTATGGGAACCATAGAGAAGGTTGGCCCTAATGAGTTTTATCTCTTGAGCAAGTCACTGAAACTCCCCAGACTTCAGTTTCCTTACCTGTAAATTGAGAGATTTGGACAAGAACTCAGGTTCCTTCCAATCCTAGATCTAGGGTCTATGGAGTCTGTCACCCCTACAGAGATCGAGTGACCTCCCCTAAGTCACAAAAAGAGGAAGTAGTTGAACTGAGATTGAAAGCCAACACTTTGATGCCAGGTCTGGGGTCATGATACTCAAGCATAACTGTTGTGTCATGTTGACTATTTGTCCAACAAATACCAGGAAGCTTGACTTTCCTAAGGAGCTCCCAAAACATGCTCATTCTTCTTTTCTTTTTCTTTTATACTAAATTAAGAGACATCTATTTTCTTACCCACCCTCCTCCTTCTCCATGAAGAAACAACAACAGAATAAACTCAAACAAAAAATGAAACCCTTACAATAAATGTGAAGTTAAGCAAAATTCCTGCATTGGCTGTGGCCAAATATATAGGTCTTGTTCTGCATCTTGAGTCCATTCCCTCTCTTCTTTCATTCAAATAGGCAAATTAAAAAGAAAAATCCCCAAATCCTCCCCAAAAAATCTATACAGTCCAGCAAAACACAATTCCTATATTAGTCACATGAATGTCTCCTTCTGCATCTCATGTTCTTCACTTCTTTTGTCAGGAGGTCGGGGGATGAGTATCGTCTCCATCCTTTTGGATTCAATTTATAACTACATCATAGTATTTTAAAGTCTTTCAAAGCTTTTTTCTCTATAACATTGTCATTGTATAAATTATTCTCTTCCCCTTCCCATCACCCTTCACTTCTGCTCTGGTTCTCATATATATTCCTTGAAAGCATTTTTCAGGAGAAGCCTGGAAGAGCTTTACAGAATCAATCTTTTTTTTTTTTTCCTTTTGTGAAACACTTGCTTTCATATTCTCAGCTCATTTCACTTTGTGTCAGTATAGAGAGCTCCCTCTGAAATTGTCCATTCTGTCATTTTTTTATGTTATAGTAAAAAATTTTTTTTTGGTTTTTGCTTATTTATTTATTTATTATAGCTTTTTATTTACAAAACAGATGGGTGGGTAATTTTTCATCATTGACCCTTGTGAAACCTTCTGTTCCAACTTTTCCCCTCCTTCTCCTCACCTCTTCCCCTAGATGGTAGGCAGTATAATACATGTTAAATATGTTAAAGTCTATGTTAAATATAACATATGTGGTATAGTAAAATCTTTTTTCATTTACAAATAATGATATGTTTAGCCAATCCTTAATAGGCAGATACCTTAGGTTTTAACAGATTGAACCCCATTCATTTAGGCCCCTTCCCATCACCCTTCACTTCTGCTCTGGTTCTCATATATATTCCTTGAAAGCATTTTTCAGGAGAAGCCTGGAAGAGCTTTACAGAATCAATCTTTTTCTCTTTTTCTTTTTGTGAAACACTTGCTTTCATATTCTTGTTTTGGAAGTCAGAAAGCACATCTAGATTTCTGGAATGAAGCGCACTTGGCTCCCTCTTTCCGTTTTCCCCAAGAAGACAAGTTTTTCAGATCTCTACATCCCCAGTGAGTATGCCGTTTATATTTCTACAGCTGGCAATGGTGGGATGGGGAGGAAATAAAGAGTGTCTTTGTATGTATATGGGTATGGGTGTGAGTGTATGTGTAGGTTGGTGTGTTTGTGCATACGTGTGCTCCCCTGTGTATGAATAGGGGGATGGTCATGTTAATCTAAGGGAGCCATTTATATTGTGCAAGGGAAACTCAAAGTCAAATTGGGGGCCTTTGGCCTCAATACTCACTTTGTGCTTAATAAAAACAAAACAAAACAAAACAAAAACCAAACCCTGACATTTATACAATAGTTGAAGGGTTGTAAAGCACATTTTTTGAACTGGGCAAAATATATTTGTGTTCTCTCTATTTAAAAGCCCTAGCAAAAAACCTCAATCACTTTGCCTCAGTTATATCTATAGCTATTCTCCTACTTACAGGTGAGGAAACTGAGGCTCACCAAGGTTAATTGACTTGCCCAGGATCAAACACCTAAGTGTCAGTGGTGGGAGTCAAACCCTCTCCTGACTCTGGGTTCAGCCTACCTTAATTGATTGATTTAATTAATAATTTAATTGTCAATTAATCTAGAAAATTGTAATGTCAGAGAAATGTACAGAGAAGACTGTAAAACACTTTAGTTCTGTTTTGTTTGAGAATAAGATAGTTTACGGCAGGGCAGTTTAATTGCAAAATAAAAAAAGAATCCAACCCCAGACACCTATTTATAGTTTAAGAATTCATTCCCCATCCTCCCACTTAATAGTGTTTATTTTTTTTCTAATTACTTGTAGAGCTAGTTTTCAACAATGATTTTTATAAGATTTTTGAGTTCCAGATTTTTCTCCCTTCTTCCCTTCCCTTCCCTTTTTCCAAGATAACAAACAATCTAATGTAAGTTATACATATACAAATGATGTAATATGATTTTGTGGTCCCCTGATTTTAGGGGGGCTTCTATTCAGGTAATAAGTCAGTGATTCTAGATCTTCTGGCTTTGGAGTCAGCCTCAGGAAACTCCCACACCCAATCTGTCTGATTCTGAATAGACCATTCCTCAATTTATTGCTGACTGCTAATCTGGTCAATGACAATCTCTCAAAGAAAACCAAATTCCAGAGACCACTCCTCCATCCTACCTATGGGCCATAGAAATAGAAATGTGTCTCCTTGCTTCTGTTTCTCTGCTGAATTCCCTTAGAATTCAATCTGCTTGTAACAGCATTACAATTACAATTAAACTTTGCCCCTTGACTTGGAATGGGTTCAAGCCTGCAAATTCTTTTGAGACACCTTGTGACACCGATCTGTGACTCCAAACTTTTGGGGTCTCCTTCCTAACCTCAACACAATCATCTTAAACATGATTTCCTTATTAATCAGGTTGTGAAAGAAGAATCAGAACAAAAGTGGAAAATGAAGAGAGAAAAAAAATCCCCAAAGTAAAAAGAGTCTGTTTCGATCCACATTCAGACTCCACAGTTCTTTCTCTGGATGTGGATTTTCCATCATGAGTCTTTTGGAATTGTCTTAGATCATCATATTGCTGAGAAGAGCTAAATCTATCATAGGTGACCATCATATCATCTTGCTGTTATTTGTGTACAATATTCTCCTGGTTCTGCTCACTTCACTTAGCATCAGTTCATGTAAATCTCTCAGATTTTTTTGAAACCCACCCGCTCATCATTTCTTTAGTATAATAGTATTCATTTACATTCATTCACTAAAATTTGTCCAGCCATTCTCCAAATGATGGATTTCCCTGAAATTTCCAACTCTTTGCTACCACAAAAAAAGAGGTGCTATAAATATGTTTTACTTGTAGGTCCTTTCCCTTTTTTTATGATCTCTTCGGGAAACAGACCTAGAAGTGGTATTGCTGGGTGAAAGGGTATGCACAATTTTATAGACCTTTAGGTATAGTTTGGGTAAAATTAGAAAAGTTCCTTATTTCAGTAAGTGTCCATCTTTTCTCCTGAAAAATTATATTCAGTCTCACTGGGTAGTTGATTCTTAGTTGTAAATCCAAGTGAAAATTATAAATTCTTATTAACTGAGAGGCCAGAGTCAGGATGTCTGAACAAACAGAAGTAAAGATGTCAATTAGGTGTCTGAGAGTCTTATCTTTTGGAATATTTAGAGTGGATAGTACAGCCCTAACGGACAGGAAAAAAGGCGGGGGTTGCACATTAACTCAGGAAAATGGAGATATAATTCAGGGAAATTAATTCAGGGAAACTGAGATAAAACAATTTTTGTAATGCTGGAGAAACTGAGCAAGATAGAGATTAGAGTGTTTAATAATTTATTAAATGGAGAGATATACTGGGATCAAATGGATCCATGGTTTGGTCCCAGGGCTGAATGAGACTATCGTCTCCAAGAATGCAAAGGATCCAAAATCCTTTGACTTCTGGAATATTATAGTCCAAACTCACCAATCCTTTAATGTGAGAGCTGCTAAATCCTGGGTAATCCTGGTAACTTGATTTGAATTGCTTCTTTCTGTCTGTTTGCAGTATTTTCTCCTTGATCTGACAATTCTGGAATTTGGCTACAATATTTCTTATTTTCATTTTGGGATCTCTTTCAGAAGGTGATTAGTAGATTCTTCCAATGACTATTTTACTCTTAGGTTCTAGGATATCAGGGCAGTTTTCCTTGAAAATTTCTTGGAAGATACTGTCCAGGTTCTTTTTTTTGTTTGTTTGTTTTTGATCATAGTTTTCAAGTGATCCAATAATTCTTTTTTTTTTTTTAAACAATGAACACTTTTACTTTTATTTTTAAAAAATAATTATAACTTTTTATTGATAGTACATATGCATGGATAATTTTTTACAACATTATCCCTTGCACTCACTTCTGTTCCGACTTTTCCTCTCCCTCCCTCCATCCCCTCCTCCAGTTGGCAGGCAGTCTTATACATGTTGAATAGGTTACAGTATATCCTAGAGATGTGTGCAGAACTGAACAGTTCTCTTGTTGCACAGGGAGAATTGGATTCAGAAGGTATAAATAACCTGGGAAGAAAAACAAAAATGCAAACAGTTTATACTCATTTCCCAGTCAGTGTTCCTTCTCTGGGTGTAGCTGCTTCTGTCCATCATTGGTGATCCAATAATTCTCTCTCTCTTTTTTTTTTTTTTTTGATCCAATAATTCTTAAATGATCTCTCCTAGGTCTCTTTTCTAGGTCAGTTGTTTTTGTAATGCTGGAGAAACTGAGCAAGATAGAGATTAGAGTATTTAATAATTTATTAAATGGAGAGATATACTGGGACCAAATGGATCCATGGTTTGGTCCCAGGGCTGAATGAGACTATCGTCTCCAAGAATCCAGAAAACAATGAGGCGGGGTGGTGTCAGGGTGCTGAGAGCAGAACGGGACCCTGACAATCCAGTTCTGACAGGGCATGGGGGATGGGATGACCTAATGGGGGGAGGAACCCTGGAGATGGGGAGAGGTATCTTGATAAGACGGTGCCTGACATTCTGGTAGCTTGGGATGGGGAGAGGCATTCTGATATTCTAAAACATAAGATCTTTTATCCTTGTCAAATATTCTGATAAAGAGGGAGGGAAGGTTTTGTAGGACTGAGAAGCAGGGAAACTGAGTCAGGACTGGGTCAGGATAATTATAGAGACTGAGAACTGTGGCATAACATTTTTCCAATAATGTATTTTACATTTTGTTTTATTTTTTCATTCTTTTAATTTTGTTGGGCTGATTCTTGATGTCTAATAGAATAATTAGCTTCCACTTGCTCAATTCTTATTTTTAAGGAATTATTTTTAAAATTGTTTTCTTCAGTGTATTTTTTTTCCCATTTGACCAACTGTATTTTTAATGAATTGTTTTCTTCAGTTAATTTTTGTCCTTCTGTAATGCCAGAGAAACTGAGGCAAGATAGAGATTAGAGAGTTTTAATATTTTTTTTTATTGGGGAGCTTAATTGATTGACCGGAAAGGACTTTTGTTTCAAAGTATACAGTGGTGAATGTGAGACTCCAAGGTTTTTTTTAATAAGACTCTAGTAAGAAAAAAAACAAAGGCAGGAAGCAAAGAGCGGGAATTTTCAGGGATGGACCATAAATTTGGTTCTAGCAGGATAGGGGTGAAAATTATAAATTCTTATTCACTGAGAGGCCAGAGTCAGGATGTTTGAACAAACAGAAATAAAGATGTAATTAGGTATCTGAGAGAGTCTTATCTTTTGGAATATTTAGAGTGGATAGTACAATCCTAACGGGGAGGAAAAAAGGTGGGGGTTGCACACTAACTCGGGAAAATAGAGATATAATTCAGGGAAACTAATTCAGGGAAACTGAGATAAAACAGTTCAAGGAGACTGTGGCATAACACTTCCTATTCTTTTCCCTTGCAGAACACATTTCCCACCCCCACCTCCATTTTTCTGCCTCTCTTATTTGATTTTTAAAACTCTTTTGAGAAAGAAAACTTTTTGGCCTTAAGACCATTTTATATTCCCTTCTGAAGCTTTGCATGTAGGGATTTTGACATTGTTGTCCTCTTATGAGTTGGTGGTTTTGTTGAGGTGGAAGACACCCCAATGATATTAGGGTCCCCAGGTGAGTATGGCAAAAGGATTCATAAACTCAGTTTGTCTCCAAATTAAAGGGCAAAGATTTATTACGCTGATGACAGTGGGCTGAGTTCCAAGGGAATTTAGGGAAGAATCAAGAGCAAGAAAATAATTTGATAGAAAAAAAAAAAGCAACAGATCAGGTTCTCCAAATCATGGTGTGCTAATTTTATGGCTGAAATAAAATTGAGGAGTGTTAGGGGTGGAGTACCTCTAAGCCCTAGAGTCACACCCATCTTTGCATAAAGATGAAGCTGCACCTCATTATTGAACTCTCAGAAACTTAGGACTGACCAACAGATTGTTATCTAACAGCCAGCTTTGTTTGTGATACTCCCAAGGCCAGGTAGCCTTAGGGTTATTGCTAATCCTCCTTAGGAACTACTCTACTTCATTTTGATCTCTTTTGTCACCATAATAGCTTTCTATGGTCAGGGATGGTTTTTACTTATTTTTAAGTAATTTTCTGATTTTCAAAGTTGAGTTCTGCTTCTGGGACTGAGGGGACACTATCCCAGGCTTCCTGCACTGGTGGGGTAGAGAGGGTGTCAAAGTCATTAGGTTTATGAATGAGGAACTTGGGTGCCAACTGATTCCCATCATGCTTGAATGAGCTAGTTACGCTTGCTGTGCTGGGGTTCCAGGACTGGCATTTTGCTGGAGGCCCATAGCTGACCTGCTGTGCCAATGGCAGTCTGAGCTAGGATAGAGGGACTTTATTTGTTGACTTGTGTTGTGGCTAAGGGTTCCCTCTGGCTTTTCAGGATACTGTCTGAGCTGTGCTGGGCTCCTCTTTTACCCAAGTGAGACAGACCTTGCTTCCTTGAAATCCTAAATTATCCTAAGCTAGAAACTTGTTTCACTTGTCTTTTTGTGGATTCTGTCACTCTAGAATCCATTTATTTATTTATTCATTCATTCGTTTGTTTGTTTGTTTAGTTATTTATTTATTTTCCTGATAGTATTTTTTCCCCAAATACATGTGAAGATAGTTTTCAGCATTCATCTTTGTAAAACATTGTGTTCCAAATTTATTTCCCTTCCTCCCTTACCTGCCCCATCCCCAAGACACCAAACAATCTGATATAGGTTAAATATGAGTTATTCTTTTAAACATATTTCCATATTTGTCATGTTGTGCAAGAAAACAAACGAAAGGTGAAGATACTCTGCTTCACATTTCCACATTTAATCTCCATAGTTCGCTCTCTGGCTGTAATTGATAGTTTCCATCCCAAGTCTATTGGAACTGCCTTAAATCACTTCATTGTTGAAAAGAGCCAAGTCCATCCCAGTTGATCGTCACCTAGTCTTGTTTCTGTGTACAGTATTCTCCTGGTCCTGCTCATTTCACTCAGCATCAGTTCACGTAAGTCTCTCCAGGCTTTTCTGAAATCAACCTGTTCATCATTTCTTATAGAACATATAATATTCCATAACATTCATATACTATAATTTATTTAGCCATTCTCCACTGATGAGTATCCACTCAATTTCCAGTTCCAGCCAAAAAGAGCTGCTACAAACATTTTTGTACATATGGGTACTTTTCCTAGAAACTTATTTTAATGTTGTTTCCAAGGAAAACTGGGGAGAGCTCAGGCAACTTCCTGGTTTCCCTCCACCATCTTGACTCTGTTCCCCTCTTGTCCAAAGATTCTTAACCTGCCTCATCGTTTAGGTTTTGATGGCTTTGAATGTAAACGGCAATTGTTTCCTGTTCTGACCAGAAACCCTGATGATCTTCCCCTCCCAGATGAATATATTTGTGATGGTAGACTAGACCATCTTTTGTCTCAATTCTTACCTAGCCCATTGAATGGACATTGCCTCAGACAAACTGAGACCTGGGAAAGGTCTTAACTTAGAAAGACCTAGGTCACCCATTTCATTCTGGGCTTTATATAGGCCATAATTGACTTTTATTCTGCCTTTTGAACTTGGATAATTCTAGAGAAAAGAATGAGGCTGATGACTTTGTGCACTTCTGCCCGTCTTAAATCCAGTTCATTTGAAAGTCAAGAAATAACCTCATATCATTGGTCCGCTTCAAAATGAAGGATAAACATCACTTACTCTTAAAGTGAAAACCTTTCCTAGACAAGGGATGTTGGATGGGAAGGGACCAGGATTGGGGGGGAAAGGGGATTGCAGAAGAGAAAGAAAGAGAAACTAGCCAAATGGGATCCAGAAGTTGGGTGGACGAGACTGATGCTAACAAACTGGACGAGGTGCTAGGGAGATCCAGCACTGGAGGTGGGAAAAGGATCAGATGAGTTACTGACCCTTGACATTAAGCAATCTAGACTGGGTAGGATGATCCTGCATCTGGAACTAAGCATCATTTGGCTCCCTCCTTAGATAGGGAGTTAGGGTTATGCCCCTGGGCCAAATGTGACATCATTCTCACCCTCTCCTTTCTAAAGGGCCATTCAGAGCCCGAGGGCTCATGGGGTTGCCATCAATGCTACCCTTTGACTGATATTGGGGGTGGAGTCAGTAAGTCCTCACATCTCCCCCAGCCTCCAACATTTCCTGTGGTACCAGGCAATTTCTCTGGTCCTCAAACAAGTCTTTAAGGAATGGAATAAACCTGCTCTGGGGGAAGAAATAGCCACGGCAAGAGCGTTTGTGCTGCCAAAATCAGACTGCTCGAGTTTTTAGTTATGTTGTTCAATCATTTCAGTCATGTCTGATTCTTCATGACTCCATTTGGGTTTTCTTGGCAGAGAGAGAATTCTAGAGAAAAGAATGAGGCTGATGACTTTGTGCACTTCTGCCCATCTTAAATCCAGTTCATTTGAAAATCAAGAAATCACCTCAAATCATTGGTCCGCTTCAAAATGAAGAATAAACATCACTTACTCTTAAAGTGAAAACCTTTCCTAGACAAGGGATGTTGGATGGGGGGGAAGGGGGGTTGCAGAAGAGAAAGAAAGAGAAACTAGCCAAATGGGCTAGTGATTGGCCATTCCCTTCTCCAACTCATTTTATAGTTAAGGAAACTGAGTCAGACAGGGCTAAGTGCTTTGCCCAGAGTCACACAGCTAAGTATCTGAGATAGCATTTGAATTCTGGTCTTCCAGACTCTAGGCCCAGCATTCTATCCACTTTACAGCCTCACTTCTTCAGAAAACCTTATTATTTGATAATTACCCATTTTAACGATTAAATGTTTGCAAACTAGGAGCTAAGCTCCGTTATTTCTACATGTTTGAAAGAGTATAGTACAATCTATATTCTCTAGATTTGGGAGCCCGAGTGAAAAGCTCTGATCACCTTGTTTAATTTTATCTCCAAGTTGCCTCATACTTACAGATGAGAAACCTGAGGCTCTCCCAGGTTAATTGACTTGCCCAGGGTCACACAGCGAAGCATCAGTGGTGGGATTCAGACTCAGGTCTCTCAAGACTCCAGACTCAGCCTTTTTCCCACTGTTCATTACTCTAGAAAACTGCAATCTCATGGTGAGTCAGAGTATCCCTTTTATTCTGCTTTGTTTGAGAATAGGGCAAGATAAGGCGGGGCATTTAAAGACTGCGACAGGCACTGACTTGAACAGCAGCAGGGCACTTCACTCTGGCACTGAAGCTCTATAAGGGAAGATTTTCTCACAGACAGTCCTTCCATTGATTGATACCAGGCTCAGAAACATGGGAAGCAAGAAAGTCATCGTTGTGTTTGGGGCAACAGGTAACAAGAATTCCCTTTTTCCAGGGGGAGGAAGGCTGTCTGAAGAGTTTCTTCCAGTGTGAGCAGCACAGGCTGTCTATCAATGGACAACTGTAGGAGCATGTTGATGAGACTGAGAGAGCGATACCTAGTTCGAATAACCGTGTGGCCATTCTCTTTGTCAAAAGAAAGGTTTATGTAGGGGAAGAGTTTACAGGCAAAAATCGGAAGTAAAATAGGTACCAGGAATGGCAAATATAAAACAGAGTTAGGAGAGATTATAGTGACTAAGGAAAAAAGATAAGTTTCCCTGGGAAACTCACAATTCACCAAGAGAAAGGAAATACTCCATGGGTGGGAGAAAGCATTGACTGGCTGGTTAGAGCCATAAGGAGCTTGGCAGGTTAACCAGAGTTAGCCAGAGTAAGGAGAAAGGTGCCATTAGAGGGAAGGCACCATGAGGAGAGAGAGGACCTCATAATGGGCTTAGTCCTGAAAGAAACTTAGCAAAGATCTTCAGCATAAATAGATCTTTTATAGGGAAATATAGTCTTGGGGTTTTGAGGCATAAAGGCTCATCATGAAGAGGGAAGGTCAGAGAGCTAAGACGAATACTCCTGGCAGACCAGGTCCCAGACCTCCCCTAAAGATAAGCCAAAAAAATTAGTCTGGGAAAATTAACTTCCTTTGAAGTTATGGTTGATAGAGTTTATATTATGATTATCTTAAGTAATATTAAATCTGAGAAAGCTAAGTTCCATCAAGGTTGTCTCAAAGGTTGTTGTGAAGGTCTTTAAAGATATTAACTAGATTGGAGACAGAGTGAACGAATCAAGAATAGACTCTGACTTTGGAGTATTCTATACCAATGGGATTTGGGGAAGAGATTAAGTCTTTTCAATAGGATGTGGAAAGAACTGAGGCAACTGAAGCATAGGAGGCATAGGACTTGGATTCAAATCTTTCCTCTGCTACTTAATACTTGTATGATCTTGGGTAGTCTCCTAATCTCTGTGCTTCAGATATTTCACATGTAAAATGGGAACTATTGGATTCAGCGTCCTCTTCAACAGTGGGCAAGTGTTTACATCTTCTTAGTCCTCAGTTTCCTCATCTGTCAAATGAGAGGGGTTGAGCTCATTGATCTCTAAGTTCCTTTTCAGTTTTCAATCTGTAATTCTTCCAGGGATCTTTAACAAAAGAATCCACTGAAATTCCTTGTGTTGGCAGCAAGAAGGAGAATTTAATTTGATTTGATTTCAGGAAATGTTCTCTGAAAGAGTTTTCTGTTCTATTTTCCTCCTTTGTTTATTGTTTTTGGGGGTTATGTCTTGATTTGTGTAAGTCTGCTTTATTTAACAATGTCTTCAGTTCTCTCTTCATTTTCTTAATTGGAAGAGGAATTAGAAAGGCATATGTGGGGGGTTGGGATGAATGGGAAGAGTTAGGAAATGTATTCTTCAGACAAGAAGCCACAAGAGACACTAAAGAGTAGTGGATAGAGTTTTGACTTTAGAGTGAGAAAGATTTGGATTTAAAGTTCACCTCAGACATTACTGGTCTCTTGGAAAAGTCACAATCTTTCCAAGCCTCAGTTTCCTCATCTGTAAAATAGAAATGACCATAGTAGTGTCTTCCTCAAGAGACCGATCACTTTTTATAGTAGAAAGGGAACTTAAAGGGTATTTAACAGTGGAGGAAACTAAGGCAAACAGAGGTAAAGTAACTTAGCCAGGATCACTCAGCTAATAAGTACCCAATGCCAATTGAAACTTGGTCTTCCTGACTGCAGGTCCCACTGGATGGATTCCACAAATGATAAGCGTAATGAGCGTTGCTTTTCTGTCCTGGTTTTAAACTTGGTTTTAAAGGGATGGTCTGTGAGTATTTGGCGAAGGAAATGGGGATAGCTAAGACCCAGCAATCCTGCTTCTATGGGTCCTGGGAAGATGGCAAGAAGCCTCTGTTCCAGTTGGAAAAGTTCAAGGACTTTAGATAGGGGAGCAAGTAGTATTGCGTGTGAGAACAAGAAGTGCCAGAACAACATGAGAAAGGAGCCCTTTCACTATTACAGCATCAACAATTCATGGCTTGATCCCATGGCAGGGCCACGTTTTTAATTTCGGAGTCTCCAATTTAAATACAGACCCTCCCACCTCCCAGTTGTCCTATCTCAACAACTAACACCTTAGCTTAGCAGTTTAGCAGATTTAGTAGGAGTTTTATCCTGGAGCAGAAGACATTATTAAATTTTCATTGTCAATAATTATGCCTCAGAAATCAGTGACTGCTCCAAATCAGGGCTTGGTTTAATTGTTTTGTTATTGTTCTAACTTTAAGAAAATGGTGAGAAAGATGCCAAAAAGGCAGATTAAGATTAAAAGTGTGTGGTGTATATGGTTCCCACCCACCCCACCCAGTCTGGTTGTTAAACATTTCTCAATATACTCCTGTTTTGCTCTATAAACACTACTGGAGCTTAGCAGGAGGCCGATAGAAGACCTGGGGAATGGAGTCATTGCCATAATGTGGACTGTTATCTAGGCTGCTGCTGCTAAGAAAAAGAACTGGCATTTGGATAGGGGCTTACACCTGTGCCCGTTCAGGCCCCATGATGCCCCTGGGAACTACTCCTTCCAGGAGGACCAGAGCCGAGGTGGCGTGGGGACCAGAGAGGAGTGAGGCCCACAAAAGGGGACCAATACATATTTGTTCTGTTCCCCATTGTCAGTTGCTTCCCAGCAATTTTTTTAGATGTAAATTGGGGTGGGACGGGAAGAATTGGGATCATAATGTTTCAGTCTAACTCTTAATAATGTTGGTATTATTAACTCCATTTTATAGATAAGGAAATGGAGGATCAGGAAAATGGAATAGTTTAATCCAAGTAGCAATTATGGGTACAAACACACTAATCCAAGGCTTTCTGACCCTAAGCCAAGGGCTCTGAGAGCATCTCTTTCTGATCCCTCTTACTCACACATTGCCAATATGCACACATATATGCACATACGCACTCATGCACTTTCATTCATCGAGTCATTTATTTATTTTAAAATTTATTTTTTCCTCACCAGGTGCTCAGGGTGGTTCGGTTGCTAGAGCCCTTTTGAAGTGCGAAGACTTTGCTGTGAGGGCACTGACTCGGGATGTGACCAAACCTGCGGCTGTGGCCCTGCGAGACCTGGGAGCCGAGGTCATGAAGTGTGACCTGAATGATCAGGAGGCTATGAAGAGGGTGTTCAAAGGGGCCTACGGTGCCTTCGTGGTGACCACCTACTGGGACGACTTTAACATGGAGAAGGAAGTGCAGCAGGTAGGGAAGAGGGCTAAGGGTGGCTAGAGCTGGGGCAGGCTCTGTCCAGTGCTGAAGAGTAGATGGCCTTAGGGACCAACAAAAGCACAATCTACTCTCCTAAACTCTCCGACCTCATCGTCTGGTACCCAACGTTCTTATCAGCACAAGGAAGTGTTGATGAGGCTGGGGTCCCCCCATCTGAATGAACATCTCTTTCTCTCATGGAGAATTCATGTATACTGGACCTTGAAAGGACGATTTCTAAGTCCTGATTGGTTCCCAATGAGTGGGCTTCTCCCAAGATGTTGGCTGGCTGGGAGTCATGAGAACGGTCCTGTTCAGGCCTGTAAGTGAGAGTGACACAAAGATTGTTCTCGTCCCTTTTGCCTTTTTTTTGGATGTCAGATTATTAGTGTATGGTATGGGAGAAAAGAGTTCTCTTCTATCCCACCAGGAACATTGATGGGGACTTTCAGTACATTCGCGTGGCTGGAATTAACAGGTGCTTCGTGTAAGCCAAGAGAACGGGGTCTCAGAGACGGTTTCTCTGGCCTAAGTGATGGTAGTCACTGGGGCTCGGGGAGAGTTTCCCCAAGAGCCCATGGTGGGAGCAGTCATGTACTGCCTGCTGGGCCTGGGGAAGGAGCCAGTTTGCTCTTGAGCAGCCCAACCTCCTGTGTAGAAGAGGAGGAACTTTAAATCAAGGTGTCTCGGTCCCAGAAGCTGCCTTTTACCCAGAGATGGAAGATTTTGTGGCATCATCAGCCAGGAGTGTTGTCTTATGGGTGCGCCCAAGCTCACGTGTTCAGGGTGTTGATCTTTTAGAGAAGGGAGCGTAACTCCTGGACAACTTTGCTTCTGGGAAAGAGAAGAATCGGTTTACTCTTGTGACCTCTTTGGCTGGAAGATCAATGAAGGGGGCTCATATTTGGGGGAAGCAAGAGAAAAGGGCCTGGTCATCCTGCTATTATAGACAATACAAATCTAATAGAAAAAGAATCTTTTGGATCTAGAAGATCCAAAAAATATTTTCTTCTTAGAAAAGTCTAACGCATATAGTAACAGCACAAGGTGTGTGTGTGTATGTGTGTGTGTGTGTGTGTGTGTGTCTATGAGAAAGAGAAAGAGAGAGAGAGAGACAGACAGACAGACAGAGAAAGAGAGACAGAGAGAGAGAGAGAGAGAGAGAAAGAGACAGAGAGAGAGAGAGAGAGAGAGAGAGAAAGAGACAGAGAGAGAGAGAGAAGAGAGAGAGAGAGAGAGAGAGAGAGAGAGAGAGAGAGAGAGAGAGAAAGAGACTATGTAGAACTTTGGGGAAAGGAGACATTTCACTTGGAGTGAGATTAAGGCTTGATGTAAATTTATTACCTTAAGTTCTTGTGTCAGAATCGTTGATGCTATCACCTACATTTAGGGAAAGTTGGACCTTAGCTATGTCTAAACTATTTTTGGATTCCTTGAAGCTAATTTCAGGTGGAAGTCTAATAAATAAAAAGTAAGAAAAAGAAAATATACCCAGGTCAGTTCCCAGGCTTGGGGTGCTTAAGCCTGGAGGGCTTAAGGAGACTCTGGGTCAAGAATTACATGAATGTCCTCACCTATGGAGCAAAGAGCATATGAAAAGTTTGTTTCCATAGCATTTTAGTAGACCCAGCTGCAGCATCTCATACCAGAACACTTCCTTTTACTTATACAGCTGCCACCTTAATTTAACCTTCATCTCCAAGTCTTCCCTCCAATCCATTCCACCCTACTCAGCTGCCAAAACGATTTTCATCAAACACAGATCTGCCCATGTCACTGCCCTACTCTAAAATTTAGTGATTCCATGTACTCCAAAATAAAATATAAACTCTTCTGTCTAGTTCTTAAAGCCTTTTACAATTTGGGTCCAACCTCTCTTTCCAGCCTGATTATATATTACCCCCTCAAAAAAAAAAAAAAGAATTACGTGAATGATTAGAAATATCCCATAAGAGTTTGCTAGCATCTGATTGGGATTCAGCACCTTTCCAAATCTTGTGTCACTTATGGGTATAAGGAAAAGAGGGCAACCAAAGAATTAGTGAGCCTCTATTCATTTAGGACCCAGAATAACAAGTCCTGGCTTGAGTGAAGGAATCAGAAAATGGAGTAAAATAATACCTCATTCATACAGAGCAGAAGGGAGAAATGCCATCTTTATTTTCATTAGCTTCCAACTGAAATGTAGCATATCCTTTTATTATTTTCAACATAATTCTGAGAAGGGATCCAAGGCTCTACCAGCTTTTCCAAGGGGTCAGAGATACACCAAAAAGAGAAGGAACTCCCCAGTCATTTATCTGACAACCTTAGTTACCTTGAATAGCTTTTAAAAAATCTTTAGGTAGCTAAAGGCTGCCCTGTTATAGTGGATAGAGAAGTGACCTCACAGCCAAGAAGACCGGGGTCTTTCCAAGCTCTAGGAAACTCCCTAAGATTATAAATTGCAGAGAAAATGCCAATTTGCATGGGTGGGGAAGATTGCCTGTCATCAACATCTTCACTGGTCAATCCTTATCTTTCTTATTAGTAGTGATGGGGAAGTTGAGGAATCCATACACTCAAGTTTGTGCCCTTATTCAATGGGAAAGTCCTCAGTCTTGCTCAAAGTCTGCCTGACTGAAGGCAGGGAGCTGTCCGGAAGAAAGATGTAGATTCCCTTGCTCAGATGCTCCAGATCTGGAAGGTCCTCCTAACTTCAGGGCTGGGGCTCTATCCACTGCGCCACCTAGCTGCCCCGGATGTGACTCTTTTCAATAGCTGAGTGATTCAGGCCAGTTCCAATGGTCTTGTGATGGAGAGAGCCATCTGCACCCAGAGAGAATACTGTGGGGACTGAATGTGGATCACAACACAGCATTTTCACTTTTTCAATTATTGTTTGCTTGCATTTTTTTTTAAATCACTTTTCTCCTTTTTGAGCGGATTTTTCTGGTGTAGCATGGTAATTATGGAAATATATATAGAGGAATTACACATGTTTAACATATATTGGATTACTTGCCATTTAGGGAAGGGCGTTGGGGGAAAAATTTGGAATATAAGGTTTTTCAGGGGTCAGTGTTGAAAAATTATCTATGCATATGTTTTGAAAATAAAAACTTCAATAAAAAATAAAATAAAATAAAATTTCCAAAGCACTTAAAAAAAAGAAATAGTTACATATATTCATATTCATAGTGTTGGAAGTTATTTGTATGTAAAATATAGCCATTGGTTCCAGCCCAATGGAACTATAAAGGACGAATTCAAATAATGCAATTCATTTTCATATTTGTTGACTGGAACTTTTTCTTAGGTTTCCAGTTATCTGTTCCTTCCTGCCTCCCTTCATCTCTTCCATCTCTTCTGTTATGTTTCTTATGGCCCGTTAAGATAGGCCTCAGACCTGACATTTTGTTGGCCCAGAGAATGACTCGGAGGAGGAACTCTCCACCAATGCAGATCATACCTGGCACCTGCTCTGAAGTTTTTAGTTAACTTCCTGGGACAATGAGAAGTAAAAACCACACTATCCAATCATCTCATCGTTGTTGCTTTTATTTAGTTATTACTCTTATTCTCTCTCTGATTTTGTGGGGTTTCATGAAAATGATAATAACCAGGGAACAGATGTGAAAGCAATGACTTTAGAAAAGAAAAAATGAAAGAAAACAGAATGAAAATAATGAATTTTTTTTTCTTTTTACATTTTGGTAAACAGGGAAAAATGGTAGCTGATGCCAGTAAACAGGTGGGCTTGAAGCACGTGGTATATAGTGGTCTGGAGAATGTCAAGAAGTTGACCAAAGGGAAACTGGAGGTGCCCCACTTTGATGGGAAAGGCCAAGTGGAAGAATACTTCTGGGAGCTTGGAGTGCCCATGACCAGTGTCAGGATAGCGCCATACTTTGAAAACTTCCTAACCATCTGGAAGCCCGTGAAGGCGTCTGATGGCGACTACTACAACTTGGGTATGATAGAAAAGGACTGTGAGAGTTAGCAGGGAACAGTGCTGTGCCTTCATCATTCCTTCCTATGGGTCATTCCTTCATTCCTTCATATGGTCATTCATTCATTCATTTCTTCATATGGTCATCCATTCCTTCACATGGTCTTTCTTTCATTCCTTCAGATGGTCATTCCTTCATTCCTTCATGTGGTCATTCATTCATTCATATAGTCATTCATTTGTTCTGTAGTCATTTATTCATTTGTTCATATGGTCATTCATTCCTTTATATGGTCTTTCATTCATTCCTTCATATGGTCATTCACTCATTTATTCCTTTATACAGTCATTTCTTCATTTCTTCATACAATCACTCATCCATTTTACAATCATTCATTCATACATGCAGTATTCATTCATTTCTTCATATGGTCATTCATTCATTCATATAGTCATTCATTTGTTCATACAGTCATTCATTCATTTGTTCATGTGGTTATTCCTTCCTTCCTTCCTTCATATGATAATTCATTCATTCATAGTCATTTATTCATTTGTTCATATGGTCAGTTATTTTTTCATTCTGTCATTCATTCATTTGTTCATTCATTCATGTATAGCCTGAGAGGCGGGGTGAATGTTAGTGGATAGAGGGCTGGATTTGGACTCAGACTTGGATTCTGATTCTATCTTTGATACTTGCTGGCTGTGTGACCTTGGGCAAGTCTCATCACTTCTCTAGTCCCAGTTTCTTCATCTGTAAAACAGGGATGAAGGAATCGGACTAGACACCCCCTGGGGCCCCTTCTGGATCCCTTCGAGTCTGTGATGCCATGCAAGGTCCCTGTGCAATGAGGAACAGATGTGCAAAGATGAATAAGACACTTGGGAAGCAACATGGGGTAGTAGAAAGAGCCTGGATATGGAGTCTAAGGACCTAGATTCAAATCCTGCTTCTGAGACCTTCTACCCACGTGATTGTGGAAGGTTACTTAACCTCCTGGGTCTCGTAGGATGAGGGACTTAGACTGGAGGGTTGCTAGGTCCTTTCCAACTCTAAAGCTGTGCTCTTCGGAGTCACTTAAGCTCCATTTCCTCCTCTGTAAAATGAGAGCTGTTGGCCCGGGTCCCCTTCAGGTCTAGATCTGGGATCCTTAGAGTCTATGTAACTTAATGGTCCCAGACTGAAGCCAGAGCCAGAGCAGCACACTCAACACTTTGCTTGGGAAATAGTTTTGGATGAATGAATAAGTGAATGATCTGCTATAGCTTTTTGGGCTACCCGGGACTTCGGGAACTTCCAGACTGTGGAGATTCCAAAGCCAGTCTCTAATCATTCAATCAACAAGAATTTCTTTTAAGTGGGCACTATGTCGATCAATCTTTAAATGCTAATAAGCTAGCATCTATTAAGCCTATTAGGCTTCTATTAAGACATTAAGTGTCTGTGGGGCACTGTGCGGCGTCCTGTGGACCCAAAGACAAAAGCGTTACCATAAAAATCATTGCCCTGTAGGGGCGGATGTTCTCAGGGAGGGGACATGAACAATAGCTTCTGTCCCAAATGTGGAATGGGCCCAGGTATTATTTGATAGGGTCTCACTCAAGATGATGTAATGAGTTTCCCACCTCTGATGTCATGGGAGGGGCAGGGTGGGGACACCAATGAGCAAGGAAGATTCCCATGATGGGAGTTTCAAAGAAAGAACTGGTTGGAGGAACTAGACAGGAACTAGAGTTGAGAGTAATCCCAGAGGCCATCGGGTCCTCCCCTCTCCCATTTTACATAGCCTCAGGATGCTAAAGGGACTTGTCCAATGTCCTACAGATGCTAAATGTCAGAGGTGAAGATTTGAACCCAGGTCCTCTGTCTCCAGAGGCTGCATTCTTTCCCCTTTACCACACTGCCTCCCTGAAGCCCCCGTGAGGGTCTAGACAAGCTGTGGCCAGAGAGATTGGACCCAGAAAAATCAGGTTTCTTGGGGGTAATTTCCCTTTGCATGGGCTCTCCCTCCCCTGCACTGGAATATAGTCCCTTCTTCTCTCTATCATTGCTTTTAAAGCTTGGCTCAGGGACTACTTCCTCTGGTTCTCCTCATTAGTTCTCGTGCCCCAACGTTTCCCATCAATCACCTCACATTTATTTTGTACAGATGTCGTCTCTTCCTACGGAGGGCGATGTCCTTGGAGACAGAGACTTCATGCAGTCACGGGTCTAGCGCAGCCCCTGAACTAGAATAGTGATTAACAAGTACTTATTGAGGGACTGCGGTCTCCCACTGGGCTGGTATCTAGCCGGAGAAGCATTGAACAGCCAGAGGATTCTGGGAGGAGCCCCGGGAGGGTCTGTTTTAATGTTTTGTTCTGCCCTGTCGGTCAGTGTTGCCTATGAAGGACATCCCCATGGACGGCATCTCCGTGGCTGACCTCGGACCCGCGGTCGTCAGCATCTTTCAGTCCCCGGGGGAATTCCTGGGCAAGGCCGTGGGTCTCAGCGCGGAGGCCCTGACAATTCAGCAGTATGCGGACGTCCTCTCCCAGACACTGGGCAAAGTGTTTAAAGACTCCAAGGTGAGTCTTGGCAGGGCAGAAATGACAGTGACTGTGGAGGCCTTTTCTGACACTTCAGGGAAGGCGTCTGCTTCACCTGGGAATTCTGGGAAAATCCTTGAGGCTGGGGACCAGTCACTGGCAGTGGGTGGTTGAAAATGGGATTTCATCGGTAACGGGGAGGGATCCTTGCGCTTCAAAAATTAATGTTTACATCATAATTTAAGATCTACTAAGCATTTTACACATGTGATCTCATCTGAGCCAGACGCTATTGTAGCCCCCATTTTACAGATGAGGAAAATGAGGGAGTTGGTGACTTGTCCCACCCTTCTACCTCTCCAGTCTTCTTACACCTTATGACCCCACCCCATGTGCCTCTTATGCGCTTTATTTGTCCTGCACACAGCTTATTTGGATATTTTTATTTGCCCATTTTCTACCCCATTAGTGTGGAGGCTCCTTGAGAGCGGGAACTTTTTGTTTTTTACTTTTTTTTATATTTCCAGAGTGTAACATAATGCTTGGCACATAGTAGGCATTTAATGACATCATTTTAATTTATACATTCATTCACTCATGCGCTTTTTCATTCCTTCGTTCATATATTGCTTTCTTCACCCTCCGTTCCTTCCTTTTTTCATTGGCTCATGCATTTATGCATACGTTCATTCTTCCAGACCTAGGCTTCAGCACCTGCTGGGGAGCTAGAATGTTCCAAAGAAGTGGCCCCGTTTGGCTGGAATACAGAAAGGAGGGAGAGGGTAGAGCCAGAGCGTGAAGGACTTTTGTGACTTGAAGCACCAATGAGCAAGGCCGGGAGAAGATTCCCATTATGGGAACTAGACAGGAAGCGGAGTGGAGAGTGATCCCAGAGGCCCTCGGGTGCTCCCCTTCCCCATTTTACATGTGACCACGAGTAACAAACAGGGGACGTTTATTTGATTTTAGGGGAACATCGGGATAAGACAGGACTCTGATGTTGGCCAAGATTGAAGACAAAAGGAGAAGGGGATGCAGAGGCTGAGATGGATGGAGGATCAGGGAGGACTTTGGGAGATAGCGGAGGCCGGAAGGACCCGGTGCTCTGGGGTCCCTGGAGTCACAGAGAGTCACAGAACAACAGAACAACAGGGCAGCCGGTGGAGGGATCAGATGGGGACCACGTACGCTTCGGGGCCTCCCAGGTGTTTGTGGATGGCCCTGGGGGGGCTGGACTCCAGGACCTCCAAACCCTTCCAGTTCTATGATCCCACAAGGACCCCGGGGGCCGAATTGTCCGTTTTGGTTTCTTTTGAATCATGACTACCACTAGTTTCACAAGGTTGGATCTGGCCACAGGGTGGCAGCCCAGCCCCAGCAGTGAGCCGGCCTCGGGTCTGCCATTTAATGCTCCTTCTGGTGCAGGAGCTCCTGCACGGGCCCAGAAATGGCGGGGAGGATGTGGCGGCCCTCAGGCCTTCCTGCCGAGCCCGGCCAGGACCCCAGCCTGGCCTGGACAGAGACTGTGTGGGGACAAGGGAGGCCGGGGGCACGGCTCTGACTTCTGTGGGGCCCCCATTAGTCAGGGCAGGGCCGGTTGTCTCCACATGATAGCTGACAGATGTAAGTGTGGGGAAGACCACCGGTCACAGTCCCGGCAAACAGAAAGAACATGTGACGGAGCGCTGAGAACATCAAACCCCTCTTGTGTCATTTAGCTCTCTGAGACCTGGGAAAAGTAATCTCACCTTTCGGGGTCTCAGTTTACTCTTCTGTAAAATGAGGAGGTTGGACTAAATGGTCTCTCAGGCATCTTGTGGGGCAGGATAAAATGCACGGCCCGGAGTCCGGAAGATTCATCTTTCTGAGTTCAAATCTGACCCTGGCCAAGTCGTTGACCTATTTGCCTCAGTTTCCTCATCTGTAAAAATGAGAAGGAAATGGCAAACTACCCCAGAATCTTTGCCAAGAAAGCCCATAAAGGGGTCACAGAGTCAGACATGGTTGATCCACAACAAAGAGCTCCACCAGCTCTGGCTTTAGGAGCCTAGGAAACAGCTCCCCTGTTTCCTCTTTTCTAACATGAGGAGGTTGAACTGGGCCCTCCAGGCTCTGGGAGCTCAAGCTCTCAGATCCCAATATTCCTTGTCATTCAACCTTCTGGGCCATAAAATGGGAGCAGGTTAGACTCTGGCTTTTGAGCTCTCTTCCAGCTCCAGCTTTGGGGTCTTCAGCATTAGGGTAAAATTCAAACCCAGGTCTTCTGCTGCCAAGGAAAGGTCCTTCCCTCTCTGTAACGTTGCCTCTTCTGGGCACAAACCTGGAAAGAGAATCTCACATTTTGATGTCAAGGATGGATGTTTACCCATTGACAGAGCACCAGGGGCCTGGCTCCCACCTTGCCCACAGGGCTGCCCTCTAATCTTTGGCCTCCCATGACCCTGCTCCTCCTTCCATCCTCCAGGGTTCTCCATCAGCTTAAGCCTTTAACCGGCAGCTCTTCCAATCTTGCCCTGGCCAGCTCTCCTTTCTCTGAAGGATCAGTTTCCCCATCATCTTTTCTCTTCAGTCTTCATATATTGTCAATAGATGCAGGGCCTGGGTCCTCCCTGGGGTCTCTACACTCCCTAGTGGCCATTGGCTAATTTGTTGTGATCTGGAGAAGAGACCGATGGTCTTATTATTAATAAGCAGCTGGAGCCAGCGCAAAACTGGATTTTTAAGGATTGGCAAATCAATGGTATTTGAACCCTTTCCCTTGCTTTGTAAAAGGATCTCTAGTAGTAGAGCTCTAGATCTGGAAAGAGATCTCAAAGGCCTTCTAGCCAACTTTCTTGTTTTATAGATGGGGAAACCGAGGCCTTGGGAGAAGAAGAGATTTCAATCATGGAAGCAGAGCCGGAAGGGACCTTAGAGTCCATGTAGCCCATCCCTCCCATTCTACAGATGGGGAAACTGACGCCCATGGTCATTAAGTGACTTTTCTGAGGTCATACAAAAAGTGTCAAGGGAAGGAATAGGGCCTTTCTAGACCAAGTCTGCAAAATCAGGGGATTATTAGATCACTTCTAAATCTCCTTCTGGCTTTGGCTCTAGGACCCTTAGCAATGAATGGAGGACAATGGATTTGGAGACCAAGAGTCACTAATGACCTCAGAGAATGGGTCGGGCAGAGGCTGGATCACAAGTGGGTGATGGGGGAGCGGAGGCTGCCTGGGGGACAATTTTGTCAGACGTTTATCAGCGAAGAAGAAGGGAGAGATGGGACGGGAGGTAGAAAGCTGGAAGGACTGGAGAGCCCGCCTGTGTATGTTTGCAGCTAGATGGGAAGGAGACAGAAGAGAGGGAGGAACTGAAGATGCAGGAAGAGGAAGGGATGGATTCTGGGAAAGATTCTAGAGGAAGCAGGAGGGGGAGGAGCAGGAGCCAGGCAGAAGGACGGCCTTATAAAGGAGGAGCTAACACCTGTTCCTGCTTCCCATTATGTCCTGCCTCCCTTTATTACAATGCAATCTCTGAGGATTGGCTTGTTGCTGTGTCCTTAGCACTCAGTGCTAAGTAAATGCTGGCTTTCTCCTTCCCTCCTTCCTCCCTTTTCTTTCTCTTTTCTTCCTTTCTCTCTCTCCTTCTTCTCTCTCTCTTTCTCTTCTTTCAGTCTTCCTCTGTTTTTCTGTCTTCCTCCCTTCCCTTCTTGTAAATAGTATTTTATTTTTTCCAATGGCATGTAGAGATAGTTTTTTTATTTGTTTTTTTTAATAAGACTTTTGAATTCAAAAGTTTTCTTTCTCCTGCCCAAGACAGCAAGCAATTTGATAAGTTATACGTTATACATGTACAATCCTCCCCTTTTTTCTCCCTCCATCTCCTCCCTCCCTCCTTCCCTCTCTTTCTTTCTCTCTCTCCCCTCTTTCCTCCCTTTCTCTTTTTCTCCTTTTGTTTCTTTCTCTCCTTCCTTTCTTTCTCTCTCCATCTCATCCCTCCCTCCATCTCTCCTCTCTTTCTATCTCTGTCTCTCTGTCTGTCTCTTTCTGTCTCTCCCTTTTTTCCCTCTCTCTTTCTCTCCTTCTGTCTCTCTCTCCCCTCTTTCCTCCCTTTCTCTTTTTCTCCTTTTGTTTCTTTCTCTCCTTCCTTTCTTTCTCTCTCTCCTTCTTCTCTCTCTCTTTCTCTGCCCGTTTCTGTTTCTCTTTGCCTCTGCCTGCCTGTCAGCTGAACGACAATCCTGTGTGTGATTCTTGAGTTGACACACTGGCACCTGGCCAATAATGTTTCTAAAATTTTCTTTTTTAAAAATATGTCTACCTGGCCAAGTTGCTTCTGGACTCAGTTTTTCCAAGTATAAAACGAAGGGGTTGGAACAGATGGCTTCTTACGTCCCTTCTAAATCCCTTTAAAGATATGATCTTGTGATCCCTAACTTAGTACTTAGGCATCTTTGGGCAAGGCAATGTAACCACTCTATGCCTCAGTTTCCCCAAGTGAAAAATGTAGAAGTGGATTAAATGTCTTTTAAGGTCCTCTTCAGCCGTAGATCTGTTCTATGATCTTATCAACAAACACCGACACAGATGAACATTTCCATAGACAAAGAACAGAAAAGGAAAATTATATGAAACTCTAAATCTTGATTATATACAGTTTTTTTAAAGTATATCCCAAATTAAAAAAAAATATCCTAAATCTGACATGATAGTAGGATAATAACGTTTCCTTCCCCTCCCTCTCTCTTTTGCTTTCTTTCTTTTTCTTCGAAGATCACGGCAGAAGCTTATGAGAAGCTGGGCTTCCCCGGAGCCAAGGAGCTGGCTGACATGATGCGTTTCTATTACTTGAGGCCGGACAGAGACGTGAAGCTCACGCACAAGCTCAACCCCGAAGTCAAGAGTTTCTCCCAGTTTGTCTTAGAGAACAAAGAGGCCTTCCAGAAGCTCTAGGGAGTGTTCAAGCTCCTCCGTCTGGCCAGTGGCTTGACAACTTCCACCATGATAGTACCGAGGCAGTGGTCAGCGTCGTTTCCATGGAGCCTTGGGTTCCAATCTTGGCTTTGCTATGTATAACCTCTGTGACCTTAGGCCATTTCTTGACCTCTTTGGGCCTCAGTTTCTCTACTGTAAAATGAAGGGTTTGGATTAACTGTTCTTTCTAGCTCTAAATCATACTACAATTCTCTTCTAGGTAAGATGGGCAAAACCTTGAGCTGACTCAAACTAATCTGGTGGAAAGTGATTTCTTTACGTAGGAGAAAGATTCCTGGAAGCCTTCTTATCGATGGCGAATATTGTTATAATCTACATCTATTTACCCATTTACCCAGGGCCAGTGGGGCAGGATGGATGGATAAAGGGCTAGGTCTGTCATCAGGGGATTATTGATTTAAACTTAGAAAAGACTTAGAGCTTGTCAATCTGAGGCCCACGAATGTGGAGGGGCCGGCCCAAAGTCATACAGGAAATAAGTAGCAAAGCTGAGACCCGAACCCAGGTCTGAGTCCAAATTGGGCACTTCCTAGTGCTCTGTGGCAGGAGGGTTTGAGTTCAAATCCTGACCCTGAGATCACAAGTGGCTTCGTCTTTTTGAGCATCAGTTTGCTTTTTTGTAATATGGGAAGATTATACTTATAGTCCCTCACAGCTTTGCCGTGAGGCTTCGATGAGATTCATGTCTGTAGAATTCTTTACAAACATTAAAATCTTTTGCAAACATTAAATTGCATCTAGTTGGTTATTAGTCCTCTTGCTCCTGTTTCTCCTTTTCTCTTTCCTCTTCCTCCTCCTCCTTTTTTCCTCCTCTTCCTCTTTCTTCTTCTTCTTCCCTCTTCCTCCTCCTTCTCTTCTTTCTCCTCCTCCTTTTTCTCCTCCTCCTTTTCCTCCTCCTCTTCCTCGTTCTCATTCTTCTCCTTCTCTACCTCCTTCCCCTCCTCCTCCTCTTCTGCTAGCTTTTACCTCACCTAACATTCAGCTGCAACATGATTTGGACCTTGGAGGTCTTCTGATTTTGATTTTAAGAAAGAGAAAATATGCTGTGTTGGCAAAAAGAACTGCACATCCTTCCTGGAAGCACTCTGACCTTCCAGGAAAGATCTGCTAATTAATTAAGTCACCCTTTCATTCAACAATTATTTCACAAGCGTGATGCTTAGAACACGGTAAATGCTTAATAAAGGTTTTTTCATTCATTTATTAAACACCTATGCTATACTGGATTCTTGGAGAGAAGGGATCTTCCCAAGACAGCATCCGGCCTGGAACAGATGTTTCTCAATGTCATGGATATAGTCTTCCTAATCCTGTATTTCCCTAAAGGTGGTTCTTTAACACTTGTGACATTGTGGGGCAGCTCGGTGACACAGTGGATAGAGCCCCAGCCCTGAAGTCAGGAGGACTGAGTTCCAATCTGGCCTCAGACACTTAACACTTCCTGACTGTGTGACCCTGGGCAAGTCACTTAACCCCAATTGCCTCAGGAAAAACAAACCAAAAAACCCTTGTGACCTTGCTAAGTATAAACACATGACAGGGTCATTTTCAAGAACATACCTAAAAAGTATTTCTCTGCCTATTTCCTGATGTTCCGACCACAGAAAAAGCACTCCCTGATTGGGAGATCTCCTGCTCCTGCATCTGCTTCTTACAAACTGTCTGACGTTTAGTGTGTCAATTCTTTTTTCTAAGCCTCAGTTTTCCCATCTTTTAAATGGAAATAACAGTGTTACCATAACATGGTTTTTGTGAGCGTCAAATCTGAAGATGGATCTGAAAGTTTTTTGTCTTTTTAAAGCTTTAGTTGTGCCCCCCTCCCCCCAAGCTGATTTCTTCTACCAGTTCCCTAGGCAGGGTGAGAGGCATCCCTACCCTCCTCTGGTCTGCTGCCCACTGGGCACATCTGCCTGCCCCATGGGTACATCTACCTGTCTCCCTTTTCCTCCTTACCTGGGTAGACTGCATTACTCTTGTGGCTCTCTGCTGCCCTCTGCTGTCACTGGTAGAATCCAGAAGGCCACCCGTTGGCTTTTCCTTCCCCTTAGAAGAAGCCACAGAATAAAGGGACCACAATCCTCCTCGAAAGTGAATGATGACATCCAGAGTGTGCCCCGGGGGGAAAAGCAGAAGGCGCCCTCCCGTACCCAGCCAATGGCCAAAGAGTTGGCTCTTGCCCTCCACCCTGCTGGGTGCGGGGCCCTCGGAATCCTGGGCTCCTCTCTATTACCTTGGGGTGGCCCAAGGTGGGAATTTCTGGGGGGAGTTAGCCCAGTGAGGCCTTTCGGTAGTTTTCCCTCAGAGACCCGAAAGGCTGCCTTGAGCCTGACCCCACATCAGGAAGGAAAGCACATTCCTCTTCACCATTATCTATCTCCTTGGACTCCTAAATAGGCTCCCAGCTTGAGAGCTAGAGGGACCACAAAGGCCATTTGGTCCAACTCATGGATTTTACACATGAGAAAACTGAGGCCCAGGGAGGTGGAATGGTTTAGGATCCTAGAACCACAGATTGAGTGGGAAGGAACCTCAGAGGCCCGAATGTGAATCCTGCCTCAGATACCAGATGTGTAACTTTGGGTAAGTCACTCATCTTCCCATCTGTAAAATGGGGATAATAGCAGCACCTACCCCCCAGAGTAGTTGTGAGGGCCAAATGGATTCTATTTGTAAAGTACTTTTTAAAACTGAAAGTGCTCCATGAATGCTACCTTTTACCCTATCATATCATATGATGTTATGTTTGTTACGATGTAGGAGAAAGCAAGCCCAGGGAAGTTGAGGTATAGGAGTGTAGCACTAGGGCTAGAAGGGACCTCCTGACTCCTCTTGGCCAGCCCCTTCCTTTTACAGATGAAGAAACCAAGGCTGGGGTGGGGAGGGGAATCATAGGATAGCAGTTCTAGAACTACAGGGGGTTTTGGAAATGATCTAATTCAGTCCTTTTTTAAAAAGATTTATACTATTTTAGTTTTCTAAATACATGGAAAGATACTTCTCAACATTCACCTTTGCAAAACCTTGTGTTCCAAATTTTTCTCCCTCTCTTCTCCCCTTCCCAAAACAGCAAACAATCCAATTTAGGTCAAACACATGCAATTCTTCTAAACATGTTTCCATATTCATCATTCTGCGCATAAAAAAAAATTGAAAAGGGAAAAAGCATGAGCATTTTACAGATAAGGAAACTGAGGCCTGAGAGGTCAAATAACTTGCCCAGGGTCCTTCCCAAAATAGCAAGCCACTTTAGGTCAAACATTTGCAATTCTTCTAAACATATTTCCATATTCATCATACTGCACACACACAAAAATCAAAAGGGAAAAAAGCATGAGTGTTTTACAGATAAAGAAACTGAGGCCTGAGAGGTCAATAACTTGCCCAGGGTACTTCCCAAAACAGCAAGCAGGCCGATTTAGGTCAAACAAGTGCACTTCTTCTAAACATATTTCCATATTCATCATTCTGCACACAAAAAAATCAAAAGGGGAAAAGGGATGAGCATTTTACAGATAAGGAAACTGAGGCCTGAGAAGTCAAAAACTTTCCCAGGGTCCTATAGGAAGCCAGCGTCAGAGATGGGATTTGAATCCAGCTCCTTTGATGTTGAAGCCAGTGCTCTGTGGGCTCTCTTTGCTTTGTGCTGGAGCCAAGGACACTGGGTACTCCTGTCCAATCTTTTGCTAATGTAGAAGCTGCACATGCTCCTGGTCACGGATCAGAGCTCTAGCAGGATTTTATTTATAATAACATCTGCAAGCAAGCTCTGGCTACTAAGCAGGCAAAGATCTTATCATGAATATTTCACAAAACATCACGTATTAGAACTGGAAAGGAAAGTGAGATCATCTTTTGTAGTTGCCTCATTGGAACTCCTCTTGATCATCACCACAGCCGTTTATCTGTTACTCTAACATTTCCAAGGGGCTTTTCACAACAATCTTGTGACATAGCCAGGATAATTTATTATTATCCTCATTTCTCTGGAGAACCTTTTGTTAAACATTTACTAGCATCTTCCTACATAAGTGGCAAAACTGGCCTTAGGACTCAGGTCTTCCTGCTGCTGGTTATACTATCCCAGGCTCTCTCTGATGTGATTTGTGACAGAGACAAAAACAAGACCCCAACATTTGGGTAAGGAAAAACAAGACCCCAACATTGGAGTTAAGAAAAAACAAGACCCCCATATTGGGGTTAAGGAAAGTTTCCTTACAAAGCAGATCCAACATTTCCCCAGCAATTTAGAGAGTTGTCCAGGATAATAAAATGTGCCAGGTGTTCTGAATCCTTAATCAACTCGCTTTCCCCTTCCCCAGGTTGCCTTTCGGTTCCACCATTATTTTATCTTATTTTGTCTATACATGTTCATTCATGTTTTTGGCATATTTTCCTATGAATCATGTTGGGAGAGAAAAATCAGAACAAAAGGGAAAAACCACGAGAGAAAAAAAAAAAGAAGAAGAAAAAAACAATGAACATAGCATGTGTTAATTTACATTCAATCTCCATAGCTCTCTCTGGATGCGGAAAGCATTTTCCATCCAAAGTTTATTGGGATCGCCTTGGATCACTGCATCGATGAGAAGAACCATAATCTTGCTATTGTTGTGTACAGTGTTTTCCTGATTCTGCTCGTTTCACTCAGCATCAGTTCATGTAAGTCTTTCCAAGCCTTTCTATAATCAGCTTGTTCATTATTTTTTACAGAACAATGATATACTATTACTTTCATGTAACATAACTTATTCAGCCATTCTCCATGATGGGCAGCCACTCAGTTTCCAGTTCTTTGCCACCACAAAAAGAGCTGCTGCAAACATTTTTGCACGTGTGCGTCCTTTTCCCTTGTTTATGATTTCTTTGGGATACAGACCCAGTAATGGGACTGCTAGATCAAATGTATGCAGTTTTACACTCTTTTCCACTATTATTTTTTTAAAACATATTTTTGATCCCTATCTTTTGTTTTGCTATCTCTTATATTTCTCAAAGTTTTCTTCCCAGAGAGCTTCCAGTGAGATCCCAGGGATCTGACCCTTATAATGAAGTAGAAAAAAGTAGAAAAAGAAAAAGACTCAGCAAAATGAGCAAACCATATTGGGAAAAAAATTGACTTCATATATTCTGTACCCATAGTTCCTCATTTCTGAAAAGAAGCCTTTGAATGGAGTGTTTTTCCCTGTCTCTCCAAAGAGCCTCATTATTTTTACGAATGTTTTACTTCTTTTGGCTCCAGCCCCACCTGGAAACCCTGGAAACATCCTACTGGACCGCCCCAGTGTTTCCTCACTTATAAGTAAGTACTTTGATCCACGAGATTAAAAAAAATAAAACCGCCCTTTTTCTTAATATGGGTAAATTTTAGCTGTTATCACTTGATGTCTGTTTGAAGTATTCTTGATGTTATGAAATTACAGTCATCATATGAAAAAGTCCCTGATGGAGGAGGGATGAGTCATCAAAGAGCGGTGAGTGGGTCTGATAACCCCAGCTGGAAAAGAGCTCACAGCCAGTTGGTCATTTAAGCATCTTAGTTCTGTGACTGAGTGCCCTTGAACTCCTCCCTTCTCTCCTCTTCCTGAAGAGAAAATCTACTAAGGAGTTTGGAAACAGAGAGAAGTAGTCTCTCCTTAGAGATGGGAGGTGGGGAGGATTATGGTGGGGGAAGATTTGATTTCAATTTGCTATCTACAGGGTCCTTCTCTCAAGGCTATACGGCTTTTGAGAGATTCTCCACAGTTCACTTTTGGATCACACTTTAAGGTTTACAAAGTTACCTGCTTCACTGTAGGGAGCATAAACTTCATGGTCCCATTTTACAGAGGAGAAAACTGAGGCTCTTTGAGGGAAAATGACTTACTCATGCATTACTGGTCCAATTTGAAGCAGGGTCTTGAAACTCTAGACTCAGTTTTTCCACCATATCATATCATCACTTAATTAAAGATTAAATATTACTTATTTCTCTGCTTTCAATAGGAAAAGAAATAGTCCTCATCTCTGGGGAGGGCACCACCATCCTTCCAGTCACCCAGATTTGCCACCTCCGAATCATCCCTGACTCTTCTTTCCTCTCCTTCCTCCCCCCAGATCCAATCATTGCCAAATCTCATTGGTTCTTCAGCATTGTTGGCTTCCATCCCATTCTCTCCACCCGATTCAGGTCCTCATGGCATCTGATGGACCACTGCAATCACTCCCGATTGATTTCCTTATCTATACTCTCCCAAATTGTCCTTTGGCTAGTCAACTAGCATTTATAAAACACGGCGGGCCAGGAGCTCTGCTAATTGTTGGAAATTTTAAAAAGACAGACAGAAGCCAAAAAGCTCTGTTGTCAAGAAACTCATAGTTTATTGCGAACAAGAAGAACCAAGTCTGTCAAAAGTGATCATCACAGGATCACTTGGGGGCAGTCTTAGTGGGAAGAAATTAAGAAATTAAGGAGGATTGGGAAAAGATGGCTCTTTTAGAAGAGGAGACTTTAGTTCCCTGAGACTGGAAGGAAGTCAGGAAAGCTGTGGACAAAGATGAAGAGAGAGAACTTTAGGTGTAGGGGACAATCAATAAGAGAAAATACTTGGAAGTAGGAGAAATGCTAGTATTCCTGCTACTTGGGCGTCCACTCAAGAACTTTTAGCAGTTCCCAAATGCAAATTCTATTTGTTGCTCAAAAACCTTCATAATCTGTGTCCAAATCCTCTTTCCAGATGGATTTCTCAGGACTTTCCTTTGCACATTCTAGTTGACATGATCTCCTTGCTTTTCCTCCTAAGAGCACATCCCACCTCTCCGCCATTTTCCATGGTGTTTCCCATGCCTGGAATCTGCTCGCTCCTCATTTCTGCCTAGTGCACTTCCCAGAACAGCTCTGGTCCAGCCTCCTAAGGAGTCTCCAATCCTATGGGGAATTAGGTGGTGTCTACCCCCAAGCATGTCAAGACTTCCCCTGGTGGAATGGCCAGATGCTGAAGTTCATTCACTGAACCTTGAGTCATCACCAGTCTCTTTGATTCTGTCCTAGCACTGGAGAGTGATGGCTCTGGAAGAAAGAGTAAGGCCGAGGCTTTTGGGCAACTCTGCCTCCTTTAAATCCAATTTACCCACAAATTAAAAGACATTCAAATACTTCTAAAACTAGAGTTTCCTGTGAGACCCTTGGTTACTGGTTGGGTATGGTGGAGGGTGAGTGACAAGGTTGCAAGGAGTCCAGGATGACTCTTTGGATGTGAACTTGAGGGACTGGGAAGACAGTGGTGACCTCTACCGTAAGAGTGAAGGGAGGAGGAGAGGGGGAGTTTGGGCAAAAAGACAATGAGTTCTGTTTTGGACATGATGTCTACTGGATGACCCATTTGGAATGTCTGAAAGACCAGTGGAGATGTGAGATTGGAGGTCAGCTGAAAGATCGGTTCGAGAATCTAGATCATCGAACCATAGTTAGAAAGGAACTTAGAGATCAGCTGGTATTACTCCACCCCGCCCCCCCATTTTACAGAGGAGGAAACTGAGACCCAGAGAAGTGAATGGCTTGCTCAGGATCACATAGGTGGTAAAGGGCAGAGCAGGATTCCAAAATGGAATTAATAGTATTTTTCTCCATTCGCCTTGACTAACAGACAAACAGTAGATACAGATGTTTGGCTTATATGAGGGAAAGAAAGGGAGGAAGGTGTTTGGCGCTAAATAGGAAAGTGCCATCCTTATCTAGAGTTGAGATGATAAAGAGAAATTCACAGGGTGACCCCATTACAGCTGGGTTATCAAGTCAAGTTAAGCCAAGCCAAACTAAGCCAAGTTGTATCTTGACTATTCCAATTAAGGCAAGGTCACTGTGTGCTGCAAACTCATTGGTATCGATTGCGTCTCTATATTTTGTTTTATTTTACTTTTTCTTTAGTCACTAGTTAATCTCTTTTCAAAGACGCCCAAACCTTGTTTTAGACAACTTAAGGGAAGTGATTAGCCAGTCTCTTCTAGAAATCAGATGTCTGAAGTAGGGCCAAGGACACGGTCCAGTTGTTTGGTATTTGACCAAGAAGTCCTTAAACTGAAAAAAAATTGGAGGGGAATGAGATAGGGAAAACTGCCAACAAATATCTGCTAAGCTGCAACCGTGGAGAGGAGTAGGTACGTAGAAAAAATAGCAAGAGACAAGAAGGAGCTGAGCCTATTTAGCCTGGAGAAGAGAAGGCTTATGGGTCCTCTAAAAACCGTCCTCAAATATTTGAAGAGCTGTCAAGGAAGGAAGTGATTAAACTCGCTCCACCCGGCCTCAGAAATGGGAGCAATGAGTGGAAGTGGTTGGATGGGCAAGTTTGAGCTTGATGAAAGGAAACTCTTAGCAACGATTTAGTAAAAGTATTCCAAAGCAAAAGAGATTGCCTCAGGAAATAGTGTCTTCCAGTAAACAGGGGATAGCAACATGTTTGGGCTGTCAGTGGGGGAATTCTCATTCTAGTAGAGATTGAGCTGCTGTGACTGTCAATGAGGGATGGAGGTTCCCATTCAGTCAATGGATTACTGAGTTGTATTAGAGGGCCAGGACCTGTCCTTGGTCCTGGTGGGGGTACAACAAAAAGTCATAGCGTCATAGTTCTAGACCTGGAAGGGGACTTTAAAGGCCATCTAATATCTATTAACTGACAGAGGAAGTAAGTAGAATAGATTGACTGGTTGGGTTTTGGTGAAAGGGGGCATGGAGAGTTGATAAGAGATTATAGAAGCTTGAGAGTCGCATGAGTCTTGCTGGAGTGGTTGGGGGCAGGATCCACTATGTGTATCAAAGGGAAGCTGTGGGTTGATCCTCCTTTATGGTCTTCAGACAGAGGCTGCATAATAACTTCTCTGATATATGGCCGTGGGAAGCATGGATCAGATTAGTCATCTGCTGAGCCTGGAATTCTCTTCCCACTCTGGAAATCTGTGATTCTTCCACTGGGGAGATGGATTGAGCTGTCTAATAGAAAGTGCTCAGTTGCTCAGGATTCCTGTCATTGATTTCCTTTCCTAGTGGGGATTTCCTTGTTTGAATCTCTCTGTTCTGAGCATGGATTTTCTACTGTCTCAGTGGAATAGAAAGTTGGACTTGGAATCAAGAAGATCAAATTGTGCCTCAGATACTTAGTAGCTGTTTCTCAATTGTCTCATTTGGAAAACACAGAGGTTGGACTCAATGGTCTCTTAAGCTCCCTTCCAGCTCGAAGCTGTGCTTTTATCACTGGCTTTCCATTTTATCCATGTTTCCCTCCTAGCTCATTTCCCAGGCAGGAATTTCCTTTTCCCTGCTCACAATTTTGACTTCTACATAAGGTTTGCCTCGAGGAGAACACAATAGTCCTGCTCCTTCTTCTCTCCCCTCTTCCCAAATCCAGGTAATCTTGGACCACTGAGAACTTATTAGCAGGTTTTCGGAACAGCCAGGAAGACTTGACATCGCCTGTGGCACTCCCCATAATCCTCTTGTCCCTTAGCATCTCTGGCCCCTCCAGTTCGTGCTTGAGCTTAAATTCTGGAAATCACTTTTTACAAAGCCCCATCCTTCCACCTTCCCCCATCTCCACCCCTCTTTCTTTGTTTTTGTTCAAACAAACAATGGTTTTGGTAACAAAGGAGAAAATGAGATGCAGGTGAAAGTTTATTTTTAACACTAGGGCCAGACTGGTATTTAAAATGAAAATCAGAGTGCTTGTGAAGCATTGGTTGGGACTAGTCTCACTTGGGCTCCTTCCAAAAGCAGGCAGAATCTGATTTGGGGGAAGACTTCAAAGTCTTCCTGTCTTGAGGGATTTAGCTCTTCTTTTGGGGCAGGAAACAAGTCCTGACATCTCTGGGTGGAGGTGGGGTCCCATGGGTCAGGCGGATGGAGCAGCGGAATTGGGAAGGGGGGTGTAATTTGTCTACTGGTGACTCAGCTTACTATTCAAACTTCACTTTGGATTAGACTGTTTTATATTTTATTTCAACAGAGTCTCACCTGGCAAGAAAAACCCTGAATAAATAAATTATTAACTATCAATAGGAGGCTGGGAGAAGTGGTTCTGTGGACAGAGTGCTGGCGATGGAAGACCCAAGGACAAGCCCTGCTTCGGTTACTTGCTGGCTGTGGGCAAGTCACTTAACTCTCAGTCTCATCAGTTTCCTCATCTGTCAGATGGGGAGACAATAAATAGGATGGCGGCCCTACCTCACAGAGTTATGAGGACTAAGAAAATAAAGAGGGCAAGTGCTTTGCAAAGCTCACGATGTCGGCTCCTGGGATTCTCGTGCTGCCTTTGGAGCTTTCCACAGGGTCTTAGGTGATCTGTGGCCGTCCTGCAGCAGAGCCTCCCGAGCTGGTGCTGGTCCGATCAGTCACCAGTCGGACGCACTGGCCCTTGACCCAACGGAGGGATGTCAGTTTAGTCTTCTTCAAGCACGAGGGACAACCACCATCCACAGAGTCCAGTACCATGTTCCGCAACTGGCTTGGGAAACATTTGAAGGGGTGAGCGCTCCCTCCTGCCCCACAAACCTTCATCAATCAGCACACTGCCCAGAATCCCTGTCTCATGCAGCAGGCCTTAGGTGATCCCTTAGTTGTTGCAGGGGGCTGCAGAGTCCGGGGCAGAGGCAGCATAAGGACTCCAAGACCCTAGAGCTACAGGGAAGGGGCCTCAGCAGCCATCTCATCCCATTCTCCCACTTTACAGATGAGAACACTGAGACTCGAAGGCAGCAAAGTCCCTCCCTTAATAGAGTCCTGTAATGACCGTGTATTTAAAATCAGCCAGAGTCAGGAATTCGGGTGAAGGGAAAAATCTTCAATCTTTATTGAAGTGAAGAGGTGAATAAGGATTGCGATAGCAATATGGGCAAGAAAGATTGCGATAGCAATATGGGCAGCTGCGACAGGAAGCCAGCTAACAGAGGGGGATCTGAGCTGAAAGGGCCGTCACAATGGCAAAAGCAAGCAGTCTCTCCTTCCCTTCCTTTTCCACTCCCCTGCCTCCACCCACCCAAATCGTCATTTCTTATACAACACATCAGGACTTGCACAAAGAGTGGGCGGGGGCCATTCTTTCTCCAAGCTTATATATTAATAGACTATGGTCCAATTATTATTTAGCCTCATGTGCTTGGGACCTCAATGCATCAACTCAAGCCTCAGCCCATTACAGAGTCCCACAGAGTGTAAGCCTCACATGGAGGTTTCTAACTCTCTACCACTGACTCCCAACTTGGGGCTTTTTCTGCTGCTCACGCATGGAGCTGTCCAGGGAGCACTTGTCTCTACCCTCCCGATGTAACCTTTCTCATTCCCCAGCCATTTCGTGCTAACTCCTATTTCTATGGGATTCCCAGGTTTGCCAAGGGCTCGTCTTCTCAACAAGCCCATGAGGAGGGTGCGATTTTGCCTAGAGATGAGGAGACTGATGAGCTGAAAGGTTATGTGACTTGCTCAGTGTCAACCTGAAAAATGGCAGAGGGCAGATTCGAACTCGAGTCCTCCTGACTCCAAGTCTTATGGTACTACCTCTGTACAGCAGCTGGCAGGACGTCACTTTATTCAGGGTCATGTGCAACGCAGGGAAACACAACAGGCAGAGAGAAGATCCATTTAAACAACCAGCTTCCCCAGAACCAGATTGTTCTGCCCCACAAAGGTCTGGGCCTCTTTCTTTTCTGGTAATAGTTCTGCAAGAAAAAAAAAAAACATGATAGTCCATGCCAGCCTTGATTATTTTATTGGGAAAAGGGAGAGAGAGAGACAGAGACAGAGAGAGAGATGGCGGGGAGAGGGGGAGGGAAGGATGCAGGGAGAGACAGAGAGAGACAGAGACACAAAGAAAGAGACAGAGATAGAGAGACACACACACACACAAAGATAGAGACATAGACAGAGAGAGGAGAGGAGAGAGGGGGAGAGAGACAGAGACAGAGACAGAGACAGAGACACAAAGAAAGAGACAGAGACAGAGACATAGAAAGAGACATACACACAGAGAAAGACAAAGAGAGACAAACAGAGAGAAACTGAGATGGAGAGACACACAGACACAGAACCACAGAGAGGAGGGAGACACAAAGACAGACATATATGTGTGTGTGTGTGTGTGTATGTACACATATACATATACATATAGGAGAGAGAAAGAGACAGAGACAGAGATATACAGAGACAGAGATTTAGAGAGAGACAGAGAAAGAGAGAGGGGAGAGGGAGAGAGGTAGGGAGAGGGAAAGATGGAGACAGAGAAAGAAGGAGGGACAGAGACAAAGAAAAAAGGAAGAGAGGAGTAGAGGGAGAAGAGTTCAGCCCCTTATCAGGGTTATCTGAAACAGCTGCTGCCTTTCTGTTTCACAGATTAATTGCCCTGCATTTTGGACTGTGGTATCACAGCTTGGGCTTTATAATAGGAAATGGTTTGGCAAAAATAAAGATGAAAAGAAAAAAAAAAAAGGCTTCGCTTTCCCTTCAGTTAACTTTAAGCTAACCTCCTTCTGGGGTTAACCTGACTTCCTTTTCTGTTTTTGGTTCTTTAGTTCTTAGAAAGTGAGATTTTGCTGAATTCTAAAAAACTGTGGTGACAGTGCTGAATTTCAGGCTCTTAGAAGAGTTTTTTTAATATGATAATTTCAGCACTTTTCATTATATTTTGAGGCACAAAAGTAAGCACCATGAAGAAATTGGCCTGAATGGGCTGAAAAAAAAAAAGAGTAAAAAAGTAGCCTGGGTGGGTGGGGGTTGATTGATTCCATAGTACTTATAAATTAATTATCTTAATCAGAAAAGAATATTTGTATTGAGTGATCCAGAAGCGGTACTTAAACTAGGTGTGAAAAATCCCTAAACAATTTAGAAAAAATGAAAACCACTGGATAAAATGAAATGATGCTTTATGGGAAATGCAGTGAGAGTCTGAAATGACACAATCAAGCCCTGGGGACATGGAGAAAATAATACAACCATTCAGGACCTCGGGCCTTTGGATGTTGAGGAAGTCCAGTTTCTGCCAGTTCTGCCAAGCCCAGGCCTGGGAATTTCTTGGAATGAAGGAGAAGCACCTCTAACTCCTCACATAAATAGAACTCAAAATGCCAGAGTTTGAACTTTCTAAGGGCCTCCTAATAGTGACTCTAGAACATCAAGCACTGATGGCACTATCCTCACTGGGAGCAGAGGACATACTAGACTCTGAAAAAAGGCTCTCTAAGACTGAGCAGTTATCCTGTACCTAAGGGGAACTTGATGAAAGTGTGATGAAGGAAAGAAAAAGACTTTTAGCTCAAGGATTCTGAAAGACTGCTCTAAGCTTGAATATACTTCTCATGGATTCTACATTTATTGGAAGTGTGCTCGCTGATTTAGGGATGTTTTGTGTCCATTTTTCTTGTTATATTGCCTAAATAAATTTGTTTCTAAAAGTTAATTAGGTATATTGAACACGTACTGGTCATCCTACCATCTAGGGGAGGGGGTGGAAGGAAGGAGGGGAAAAATTGGAACAAAAGGGTTGGCAATTGTCAATGCTGTAAAATTACCCCTGCATATAACTCGTAAATAAAAAAGCTATAATTTTAAAAAAAGTTAATTAAGTACAGCTGGCTAATTGATAACGATGTTTTTGATAATTGACGTTCATTGATAAGGAATAGGGTTGTATACCGGTGGGGGCTCACATTGGAAAGATAAGAGCCCAAGAAAAAACTCCCAAGAGGAGAAATAGCCATTGTCCTCTGGGTACTCAACCTGTCAGTGTGAATGGGAGTATGGGATTGTTGTGCTCCTGGAGCACATTCTACAAGCAGATGAAGAAAGAGACTAGAATAGATGTTAGGCTCTGAAGATAGTTCTTGATAAGCAAGATAGCTCACCATGAAATTTTCTCTCCTCCAGGTTAATGTTACACCCATACTTCTTTCTTGATCATCATGTGGTACAGATACAAAGCCTTTCCTTATTCTGGTGGTCTTCTGGACCTTCTCCCCAAAGCCCTTTTTGAATAAGACTTTAAGGAGCATATTCCCAACAATGGTATCATTGAATCAAAGGGTATGATTATTTTTTTATAACGTTTACTGAATATTGCCGGATAGTTCTCCAGAAAGACTATAAATTTGCAATTTCACTAGCGATGAATAAGTCTATCTGTTTTTCCACAGCCCCACTAGAATTATTTAAATGGTCTTTATTATTTTTGACAATTTGATGGGGAATGATGGACAGAAGTGACAAAAAGGCTAATTTTAGCTCGATGTCAGCCCAGGTTTCCTAATAACCCAAGCTGTCTCTAAATGCAAGGGCCAGCTTGGTCAGGAAGTAGCAGATTCCCTTTCACTGGAGGTATTTCAGCAGAGGCAGGATGACCAGTGATCTGATATATTGAAGTGGGGTTTCTTGGTGTGGGTTGGCTCTGACAGCTGCTGAGATCCCTTCCAACCCAGAGACTCATTCATTCTGTTCCAAGATCTTCGGTGTAGGACTATTTGTAATCTCAACCTGGAAGCAATCTCAATGTCCAATAATAGAAGACTGATTAAAAGAGACCGAGACCTTTTATATGTAATGGGATATTATAATGTAATGAAAGCATCGAGCAGCACAAGGAAGACTATGAAGAAATTTGGAGAGAACTTTGGGAAGTTACACAAGGTGAAAGAAAAGCAGGATGAGAACAGAGGACTTATCGGGAGCGTAGAGGGAAAAATGAATGGGGTGAAGAATCCTGATAGAAACTTGATTGTTTATTCCACCTAATTGTGTGTGTGTGTGTGTGTGTGTGTGTGTGTGTGTGTGTGTGTGTGTGATACACACACATATTGCAGTTAGGGAGTCCACTCCAAATGCTCACAGGGACTATTTCTATCTGACCTGGGGCAGAGCATTCTGAGCTCCTATCGGTCTGATCAGCCACAGTAAGTCACCTGATAACTCAACTCTAACAGAGTGATGTCACTTTGGTCCTCTTTGAGAACAAAGGAGAATAATCAACATATTTACAATCTATAGTTACATGTGTATGTATATGAAGGCAACTGGGGTTAAGCGACTTGCCCAGAATCACCCAGCTAGTGTCTAAGGCCGGATTTGAACTCAGGTTCTCCTGATTTCAGGGTGCGTGCTCTCTTACTACCT